>NC_135859.1:25549235-25649235 GCF_031162955.1 Sander vitreus
GGATGAAAGAAAGGTGTCCTCTCATGACCCTAAAAAGTTTGCCTCAGTATTAACTGTCTTCCCCTTAAAGCACATGACCATGCACATAACACTCAGTATAATCATGAATACAGTATAAACATAAACTCATTTTTCTTTTCTTCTTCTGCTAATTTTTTTCCCCCTTGTCATTATCCATCTCATCTTTCACTCCAAAGCTTTATTGACACGGTACAGTACACAATGTTGGTGCGGGAGAGCATTCAAAGTTTACTTGGATTCGTCCATGACAAAAATTCAACCAGAGAAAAATTGGTTTCATTTTTAGTGAAGTGTATGCATTCATCCCGTGTAACTTAAAAATGCCAGTATCTCCAATCCGTCAGACTGTACTATGTGTTCCAATTTTTTTTTCCTTTTGTCTTACTCATTTTAGTTTCTCTATCTCATCTGTCTCACTCTTCTTTCCTTCATGCTATTGTCTCTTTGTGTTTTTCTTTCCACGTCACCACGTCTCTATTTCTTTCTTTCTTTCTCTCTCTCTCTCTCTCTCTCTCTCTCTCTCTCTCTCTCTCTCTCTCTCTCTCTCTCTCTCTCTCTCTCTCTCTCTCTCTCTCTCTCTCTCTCTCTCTCTCTTCCATTTCTTGTCTTTCTCACTCTAAACTTATCCTTACATGCCCACGCACCATAACCAAACCAGCCTGCTTATTCATGTTGCACTGAGGTATCACTTTATTTCTCTGCCATTATTTTTTTGTGAAGTCTCCTCAGTATGACTTGCCCCAGACAGTGCTATGCTATCCCACTCTCATTATATTTTCACACTCTGCTACCCTAGGACACAAGGAAACACACACACATTTCCGCTCAAACCCACTTCTGTACGTGTGTGTTTTGTTTGTGCCAGCGCTGGTTCCTTGGTGTGTTAAAATGGAAATCATTCCATCTATTTTTTGTATAGTAAAATGCAGTATTTTATAAATGTTCTCTGTGGCATTTGTACAGCAGAAGCCATTTAATGCATTCATGTTCTGTTTTCTACAGTATATTTGGTTATTTATATTGTTAGCGGGCACCATTCCCAGACAAAGTTCAACACACTGCTTATATCCCCGGAGATATGTGGTTTGTAAAAGATATACAGAACTGAATATACAGAGAAGCAATCTTTAAATACAAACGGTCTGGTCCCATGATAGTCATATAATAATGCCATTAAAGCATACCACACCATGACAAGAAAAGCATATATATATATATATATATATATATATAAATATGTAGGAAAATATGTAGGAACATGAATTTACAATATCGAGCCCACGGGTATTCACATACAGTAGGAGGTAAGCAACATATACAGTACATCTTAAGTCAACATTAAATATTCACAAATAAATAAGCAACAATAAAAGTAAAAACAATATATTTAAAAAATCTTCCTGAACGTTACTAAACCACAATATGATTAATTGTGGTTCATTTAGAACACTGATATTCCAAGTGTACAATAAGTGATCAGTTTGGTGGTTCAGTGCCTTGCACTATATAATGCTGACAAGCCAAACAGCAGATGAATAACAAATACTGAGTGATGAAGGATAAAGGGTAGGGATCAAAACATCCTCCCATCAAGGCATTGTAACCCCTTGTATTCTTCTGAAATGAGATACTGCACCAAAACCCAGGTAATCCCAGGCTTCAAACTCCCAATCTTTGTGAAATGCCTGGTAAAAAAAAACACTGGAAAATGAATAAAAACAGTATGGAAATAAATGGAAATAAACTGCCAAAGAGCAAAATGTCATTTTTGATATATGCTGGTATAATTAATTTCGAATGGGGACAAAAAAAAGTCATGCATTAATGTAGATCCCTGTGTGATGCTGAGTCGATTACGCTTGTGTAGGAATAGGCCTGATGTGTTTATGCTCATTTCTCCTTGTAGAGAAACTGTAAAGAAACACCATGTACGTGTTGTAATGCATGTGTGAATTTATGTGAAACAAGCTGATCGAAGTGTGCGCGTGTGTGTATACAATACTGTAAATATACATTTCACAGGTCAATGAGTCTCGGATTTGCTTTATTAGATGAGTCGGATGCTTTGGATTTCTGTTACAAATTACACTGTAAGCATTGTGTGCTTTAGCCAGGCTTTGCATTAGTTATCCATTTTATGAAAGGCATGTTTTTATAATTATAATGAAATTAATCATTTTCCTCTCTTTTTTGCCATTCCCTGTTCCTCCTCAGTGTCTGACAGCCCAGCAGGAGCAGCAGGAGTTGGACCAGGAGGAGGGCTGGATTCCTCCCAGCCCCGGTTCTCCTCCTCCCTCCCCACCTACCTCCCAGTCCAATGCCAGCTAAGTGGTGCAGACTCCTCCTTCTTCCTGCGGGAAGCCAATCAAGAGGTGATGCGAAACGGAAGCCTATCATCGTGGACTGAGCCCTTCTTCCTCCACCAATTAGAACCAGCCGTCGCCGCCCCACAATCCCTGCCAAGTGTCAATTGCAGCTACGGAAACCTGAGCATTGAGCAGCCAATCCCAGTGGAGCTGCTTCAGGGTCCACCACCACATCTGCTGCTGCCGACCAACCAGGTGACTTTGAACTGGAGGGTCAAAGGTCAAGTGGTGGTGCCCAGAGTGGGGTCAACACGGCCCTGGATCCAGGTACTGGCAGTTTATTGTTTGACTTTGAATGTTCATTGGTCTTTTACTCATAAATCTTCTCATACCATTAAATAAGGCTTTAGGCTTCACATCATACTTAATAGGCCAATCCCAAACAGGAAGCATGATCAAATCCAAAGGTATTTAGAGGATTTAATCTATAAATGTATCATATGTTTGCTCATGCATTCTATCAGTACATACTTATTATTGACCACTTGAAGCTTGACCTTTGGCTAGGAAAAGAATGAGAGCGATAAGAGTGAACCAAAGCAAAAACGTTGCATGCAAGAAAACAGAATCAGTTAGCTGGAAGATTATATAATGCTCTGTGGAGCTGAGGGGCTGTATAGTCTTTGGGTGGAGGGAAGAAGTGCAGTACTTTCCATCCACTGTAAATGTAAATACCCATTGTTGATGTAAATATATTGATTAGGGCACATTTAAAGAATATACTCATGTAGAAATCTGTCTGCAAGAAAGAAAGATGCAAAAAACGTTTTCATGAATTGGAGCTGATGATCAATTTCTTTGCCATTTCCAACCCATTTTGCAAGTGTAGTTGTTGATTGTTTTGGTATTATTGTACAATTATCTTGTTGACTAACTGTTCTTCTACTAATTTACCCATTCTGACATTATCTGCATTTGTTTTGTCCTCAGGTGCTGTTTTATTTGGTAGGGCGACGTTGGGATGAGCCTGAGCTGCCTCCTCCAGCCCTCCTCCCATGTGTCAGAGCCGTGGCTATCCGTGACACCAGTGAAGCAGCACCCTCGGCGGGCTGCCGGCTCGTGGGACCATCTGGCATCTGTGTGATCCGTCTGGAGATTCCCCCAGCTTGGTTTACACCACCGCAAGTGAGAAAAAGACCTCCTGATGTGACTCTACCATCAGTGGATGTGTATTACTCAATCATACCAGTGGAAAGAGCTGGTCAAGAGTGTCCCTCCATTGTTAATGAGCCATGGAGAGGTCAGAGTGCAAACGTCGGGCCTCTTGGAGGCCTGAGCATGGGCCTCGGGGGCCAGTGGAGCTCCCCAGTGGATGGGGGTCTTCAGGACATGCTGAAAGCTGGTTCTGTGGCAATGACCGTGGGCCCGGTTTCTGCCAAAGGAGAAAAATTGAGACTGGATGAAAATGTGGAGGTTCTGGTGCCACCCAGTCCGGTTCGGCTTGGCAAGACGGTGGCGTTTGGCGTCTACATGAAGACAGGTTCAAACACGGAACAGTTTACATTGAGGTGGGAACATGAATGCTTTCAAATAACTTATTTGGCTTCGATTTTTTATTTGGTGTTCTGTTCTCTTTTGTCTCGTTTCCCTTTTTCTACAGTTTCTGATTCTTTTTTTCTATCACTTATTTCTTTCCTCCTCATCTGCTCTCTCTCATCTCCTAACACCTCCGCCTCCCGAGGTTGATGGCTGTCACCTTTCTGTAACAAGCCTCTTTCAGGAGCCATGCAAAGAACAACATAATGAATATACATGACTGATCCAACGAGAGAAGACAACACAGAAAATGAGAAGCGGGAGAGGGAAAGGCTGAGGGACTTAAGGTTGGAGTGGCAGGGAAAGAAGAAGTATAAAATTTTAGTAGATCCTGGTTTCTCAAACTGGAGGGTGGTACCCAAATTGTGTCTCAGGTGTGCCTTAAGAATTCACCTACATGCTTTTCCACATAATCTGCAATTTGTTTTCATGTGCTTGTATCCCAGGAAAAAAAATTCTACGAAAATGAGTTTACAACCCCTGATCTAGACTAAGCATGCATAACGGCAGCCCATCTATGCCTCGTCACTTCACTGACTTTAGGGATTTCAGGCTGAAAAATGACAGATTTATCATTTTTCACAATGGATTATTCTATTTAGAGTACATCCCAGCACACAACACCGTGGCTGTATATACTGTAGCATTTTACTCCAGTGAGGTTAGAACTGTTGAAAACTTTTTAGAATCATCTCTGAACAACAATATATTTTTCACTATTTCAGTCTCATATTCACTCAAAGAAAACCTGGAATACACTGAACAAGGTAATTGGCACGTGTCAACTGACTCCCCTTTTCACATGAGGCTTGAACATTTTTTCAGATCATTTGTGCAATGTCAAAAGAATCGATTTTTAGATAATGAAAGCTGCACATTTGTATTTGGAACCGCTTCAGTTGCTGCATTTTTCAGAATGACAATAATACCCTTCCAGGAAGAGAATGTTGATATTTGTGCAGCCTTTGGAGAATATCTAATAAGTGTCTTAGTATCTAATTCTATTTGATGTAATTAATGACGTGTATTTACTTATTCTGACTGATTAGAACTCTACTTAGTTTGAAGCTGGGCAGAGGTGGGACTTCATATCCTAATGTGTCATTTGTCCCACCTAACAGTGGGAAAACAAAAATGATCTGGATTAACGAAAGTACATTTCCAGGATAATTACCTGACATCCCTGTCCCTCATCTTCCTCTCTCTGTGTGTTGCTGTTCTCAAACTCTGTTCACTTCGGGAAACAACAACAAATTTCGAGCTAGCAAGCTACATGCTGAAAATTGCAAGTTTTGAAGAAAGTTTGGATTGTGGAAAATAATATTGGAAAATTTACAAAGAATATGTCTACTGCATTTACTATCTAACTGGGACATTTTGGGACCGATTGGTGTGGGATTGCTATGGATGAAGTATACACGGCTATACACTCGTAAGAGCAAATTACGTTTAACCATTTATCCAGCTAATTTATATAGCTGTTACTGTATTGTGTTAACAGTCAACTTCAGTTAATATTGTATATGGCGTTTTTTTTATTTTTGCGGGGTGCAAAATAAGTTCCTTCCTGAGACCATTTTGCCAAGCCACTGTCGCTGCATCCGGAGCATAGCGCCGCCCAAGATGATTGCGATTGGTTTAAAGAAATGCAAACAACCCAGAAATTTTTTTTCTCCTATCCCAGAATTTATGTGTGGTGTAGCCAGACCTTACTCCACAGCACTGTGGAGATAGGTCTATAACAAAGCTAAAGTGTGGTGAAAAGTAGCAGTTGGGGGTTGTTCTTACTCCCGCCTAAACTGGCTGGACATTAGAAAGCCTTTTGTGATTTTCATGACATCACATGTGTAGCTTTACCATGGATTTGTAGGGCTTTTGAAACTGTTATGTACTTTTACTGTTACAAACTTTCATTGCAGAATATTGCATCTGCAAAGTAATGACATATCACAAGCATGAGCTCTTTCATATTAAATGAGTGGACCTCTGTGCAATACACATGCACTTGTGTATTTGATGAGTGATTTGACTGTGTTGCATTGCAGACAGGTTATTCGAAATGCCAGTAGGACTAGGAAGCAAAGGCAGTACACATGAACCACTTGTAGGGAAGAAGATCCTTGGCAATGGGGGTTTGAATACAATTACAAAACTGACAAATGATAACAGCCTCAAGACCCTATTAACTCTAAAGTTAAACAGTGTTATTGGTGAGATTTAACCTTCTAACAGGATATTTAAAAAATTCTAAAAGATGCAGACACAAATCAATGATGTCAACAGGATCTAAGTTGTGTATTTCTTTGTGCGCAATCATTCCTGAGGTCATCTGAGGACACTGGAGGAAAAGAACAAGTGGCTAGACTGCACTGCACCTTGTCCCACTACCTGCTGACAAAGTTCACAAACACAACCACACACACACGGGCACAGACAGAGACAGAGATTTCTCTCTGCCCTGTGTACACACATACTTCTTCATAGTACATGCACACAGACACATACACGCTTATGTGTGTGTATTAAACATGCACGCACGCACACACGCACGCACGCACGCACAGACTCACATAGACATGATGAGGTGGCCTCGTTGGTTCCCCCTAAAGACACTTTGTCTTTGTCTTTGTTGTACTACACCCCTGCTGTGTGTGAGTGTGTGTGTGTGTGTGTGTGTGTGTGTGTGTGTGTGTGTGTGTGTGTGTGTGTGTGTGTGTGTGTGTGTGTGTGTGTGTGTACACTTGTGTGGTACTGCTACAGAAACATAGTGATGGCAAAAAACACCATCTCCTTTTTTATGGCATCATATCTTATTTTTTTTTCCTTTTTCTATATTTCAGCAGGTCCTGCTATATTCTGTTTTCCAGTCTTATGTGCCATGTATCCAACTGTGTGTCAGTGTTTTCCAGTCTTATGTGCCGTGTATCCAACCGTGTGTCAATGTTGAAGAAGGTACAATTTAAAAAAAAAAATCTATCTATCCTTTATTTGTAACCACCTATTGGGGAGGAGGGGGGGAGGGCTGGAGCCGATCCCAGCTGACACTGGGGGGAGAGGCAGGGTTCACCCTGGATGGCCAGCCAGCCAATCACAGGGCTGATAGAGACTGACAACAATTCACGCTCCCATTCACTCACACCTACAGGCAATTTAGAGCCAACATTTAACTCAACACCTGCATGTCTTTGGACTCTGGAGAAAACCCATGCAATTTTAAAATCTTTTCTGCTTATCTTTCTGTTTGCATCTGAGTTTGTGTGTGTGTGTGTGTGTGTGTGTGTGTGTGTGTGTGTGTGTTGTGTTTGTTTGTCCTACCTGCAGCTCTTGCCCTCTGCCCTAGCATACAGTCCCATGGATAATCTCCCATGTTAGAAGCACAGTCAGACATGTAATAAGGTTTAAGTGGATCTCATTCCTGTGTATTTGTGTGTGTGTGTGTGTGTGTGTGTGAGAGAAAGAGTGTGAGACACACACATAATAAGCCTTAAGTGTGCTCCATCACACAGAGGTGATGTGATTATGATAAACTGCTGAGGTGATGAAGGCACACAGAGAAAGGACGAGCGAGAGAGACAGACAGAAACAGGAAGAAAATGAAAGAGGGGGAAGAATAAAAGAGGGACCATAACGGAAGAGATAGAAAATGCTGAAAGAAAGGAAGGGAAAAGCTTCCTTCACTTGCATCTCTTCCTTACTTTTAAGCTTTTCCGAAAGGTAAAGATGCAAAGATGGAGGACTCCTGGCAACACACATTTGCTCATCCTTGCTATATCACCTGTCATTGGGCTTGTAGTCTCACATAACCGTACATGATTCTGTCACTCTGTGATGAGACTGAAGTCTGCAGACTACTAGCTGTAACTGTGGTTGTGAATGTCTGAGGCATCCGGTAGTGATGAAGTTACACCGCTAAGTTCTTCCTCCAATTCGGTCACATTTTGTGTTTGAGTCACACCATCAATTTTATCATTTAATTCTTCCCAAAGCCAAAGACACCACGTTGTCCCTGGATATATCTCTGCTGACACTGACTTTTTTATTTTGCACAATTGAATGTACTTTCTAATTGATTACTGTATTTATCTGAACAGTTGCCACTACTCTTGTTCATTCCTTTCCTTCCATCCAAGACATGAACAAAAGACATGAACACAAGATGTGTAAATGTATATGATCACATAATTGTTGATTTTTTTAAATACATTTTATATGTTTCGTATTCATCTATCCATTCAGTATCAAGTTAGAATCATAAGAAAAACTATTGACTTTTGTCCTCCCCAAAAAGTTCTTAATTTCTCATATAGAAGGGTCCATATGAAAGTTTACTGTTAAAATAAAGGCAATTTTGCAGAAACACATTGTGTTCATATACTAAGTGGCAAAACTGTAATTATTTGCTTTTATTGTATTTATCCAGAGGATGATGCTGAAAGTTTAGTCACAGGAAGAAAAAGTGTAAATTTAAAAGGTTTTCTTTGCACTGTAACTGTCTGCTGCTCCTGGACTTATTGCAGAGTGCCAGTGTCACAGACTGTGACTAAATGAAAATGACTGATAGACAACTAAACATGTATATGGCTGAAATAACACAACAGACATATGACACATGTGCTAGATGAGTCTATAATTTGTTTTTGACACTCAATCTTAGATGTTAATAATATCAATGGGCCAAACTTAAATTGACTCCCTGGCTCGTTGTGCCTAAACCATGATTCATTTTGAAAGGACGAGGAGAGACCTTTTGATTAATTAAGAAATACTCAAAAAGTGTAAAGGTGTTTTGTGCTTATCGTGTTATTCAAGATGTTGAAAAAGAAAAAAGGATATTTGTCAAAAAGAGGTTATTTGTCCAACTTGTTATATCATAATTCTAGGGTTACATCAGATTGGCTGCAGTTTTCCATTCATCAAACAGATTTCCAATGCAGATGTTCCTGCTATGTTTCCACTTTGCCACATGCGACAGTGAAAGTATATGATTATGTCACGTTTTTCCCTTAAACACAGTGGAACGTCCTTAAATATGACAGAACAATAAGATTATGGGTATCAGACATGCAAGATGGTTGCTTTTTTTTGAGCCAAGCAGACCTGGGCTGTGGTGTTTTTACAGTGAGCTAAAAACACTGTCAAACAGTACACACGTTGTCGCCAATGTAATTCTGTTTCCATTACTTTTTCTGTTGGTTCTGACTGTTGTTACTTGTCCTATTGCTCAGTTCATCCAAAACTCATACAACCTCCATAAATGTTATTGACATATCTTCCTGTGCACCAGAGAAGGTAAAACCTACAACCAAAAATTGCTTTTATGAACTGGTTTAGGGTTGATTCATTACTGGATTAACAATTGTAACAATAGTGCAGAAGGCAAAAGGGAAATTTCAAAAAATGTCCTTGCAAAATTATGCCAACTCTCTAACATAATGTTCGGACTGCCCCATAAATGTTGATCTGTTGATGGAGCCTGTGATTCGATCTTCATGTTGTCAATCAAAGCACAATACTTTTTCTGCTGTATCATTGTACACAGAAGTACACAGGACGACAGCATGGTAGGCTACACAATCTTACAAACCTAGTCTTGCTGCCAAAGTACATACCTGCCAACCCAACTATAAAGGAAACAGATACAGCCCTAACTCCTGCAATTGTTAATATATAAGCTGTTTTCTGCTGGAATGCAATTAATTCACTCTAAAATCAATACGAGAACTTCCCTTTTCATGCATTAATCCTTAATAAGTACACCAGAAAACAAAAGACACACATTAAATTAAAGGTAATTTAAAAAAAAACATCCGGCTCCTCTGGCACCACCTACAGCCTGTAGTGCAATTTGCAAAAATCCACTGCTCCCTGTTCAGATGCACCAATCAGGGCCAGGGGGGCTGTCTAACTGCGTGTCAATCACTGCTCATGCACACACATTCATTCTCCCTTGTGGGGGGAGGGTCTTTTGCTTGTAACTTCAAAAGGTAGGAAAAGAGGACACAACTTGATGATGAATTCATGTCCTATGCAGCTCTAGTTCAGTAAGCATTCAGCCAGACATATTTAATACAATTTTTCAATTAGTGGAAACTCTTGCCAGAGAAGTTCTGATTCTTTTAATCTGTTTAGTTGAGCATTTCAATATTTTTTAACAGTGGGAATGTTGACAGACCGAGGGTCAAAGTGATTAGTATCTCCCTCATTAAAAAGCTGTCGTCTTGAACTGTGTGCTATCATTGTTTGGTTAGGTAATTAGCGAGATGATTACTGATGAGGGGATAAATGCTATGTGTGTGTGTGTGTGTGTGTGTGTGTGTGAGAGAGATATACTGCAGATAGAGACTGATTGACAGCGATTATCAAAAGGCAAATATGTTTTTCACTCTCTGCTTGTGTTCTCTCTCGTTTGTCTCTATTTTCTCTCACTCTGTTATCATGTGACTGGTATTATAATAACCATTCGTTTTTCTGTGAAACCTGTATTTATTGTCCCATTCTTATTTCTGTGTGTGTGTGTGTGTGTGTGTGTGTGTGTGTGTGTGTGTGTGTGTGTGTGTGTGTGTGTGTGGATTTTTCCTAGGATCAGAGGGGAGATGTACTTCTAAGGACCAGCTAGTCATCTCTGCTGGTTACACCTCACACACACACTCTTTCTCCTCGGTGTCACCACACAAACACAGAGACACACACACACACACACACACACACACACACACACACACACACACACACACACACACACACACACACACACACACACACACACACACGCGCGTCCAGGATGCCTTTATTCCACAAAGCTCGACCACTGATTTCACCTCAAATGCCCTTTCACCTGCAAGGAGGGAAAATCAATTGTTTTTGCGAGTGTGTTTGTGTTTGTGTGTGAGTGTGATTGCAGCCTTAAGTAAACACATTGCATATGATTATTATTGTAATTGTGTTTTTGCATATGTGCACATCTGCTTTGGTATGCATATTCCTCATCATTTGTGTTTAACAATACGTGATTTGTGTGTGCCTAAATATAATATGTTCTATGGGAGTATATCATGTTGTTTGTCTCTCTGGTTCAGTCTGTACTCTCTCTCTCTGTCTTTATTTGTTTTTGTGTCAGTGTCCTTGTTTCTCTGCTGCTCGTTGTGTTGAACCCCTGCAACTGACAAATGCATTTTATACAATCTTGAAAAGACACTAAAGATGAAAAGAATGAGAATGAGATGCATTTCTTTCAGCTGGGATGAAGGCAATAAGCTTGTGGGGTGAGAAAACAAAAACACCACCTACGACCAAAAGAAATTAGCGTGCATTCTATTCATAAAGTGACTGATAGTGATGGGTGATTGTTTTTGTTCTTGTTTTACAGCTTTTGCTTTTTTCATCTGTAAATGAAAGCCAATTATGTAGTACCATAGTTACTGTAAAAATATCTTTAATAAGCTTTGACTTTTTTGTGTACTTAAATTGATTGTCAAAATTAGTCATCTCTTCTTTCTCCCAAGAGTAGATACAGGAGATTGTCTCTTTGGTCAGCAAAGTAATCAAAACATTCTGTAAACCTCCTGAATCAACCATGGGTCAGTGGTAGACGCTTTTGCATTAGTGCTTCACGTTACATATTGGCTTATACCATTTGTTGGATGATAAGCTACTTCTAAAAGATCTTGTAGCAACGCTAAAGCTAACTGATGAGTAATAAATCACCAAATGTGACAACTGTGGAAGGTCAGAATGACAAGAAATAGGATGTTGAACAATGTTAACCTCCGAGTACCTACTGTACATTTATCCCTTACAAAAGAATTGAGAGACTGTCTGGAGTAAGAATTACTGCACAGTAGTTGACCTGATTATTACAAAACAAACCTCGCAAGACACTAAATGATGTTTTAACAATGTATGAAATGTATTAATTTATAAATTGGTAGCAGCATGCTACCATCCATGTAAACATGAAGTGCCAGAGAAACAATCTGGTGAAACATGGGTGAATCGTGGTATCTGTGTTCTCATCACTTAATGTATCAGTAAACTAAAAGAACCATTCTGCAATAATAAGTAAAACACATTTAATGTTTGTCTGTATCCAAGTCAGTGCCTCTCTTCTTCTCATTCTCCATCTTGGTATTCTATATGAACAGATGGCTGACTTGGAGATTAAACAAGTAAGAAAAGTTTAGTAATTAAGACTGAAGGGACTGAGTAAAAAAGTTAGAAGGATTGAATTGGAATTAATATTAGTTGCATCAATATGTAATTAGAGTAAGCAAAATAAACTATGTAGAGAAATAGACAACTAATAAGAAAAACTAAAACATCTAAATCAGAAATGATCTGTTCTCCAATTTACATGTGTTGTAAGCACACACGCTACCTCTCCAAAGTTCACAAGTGATTGGTTATGAAATTGTTCTGACTGATGGATATGTAAGAAAACAATAGTTTGCCAAGACGTTAGTCTTAAGAAAGTTGTTTGGGTACAGGGACTGAAAGTAGAGCTCTGGAGATGTTTTAATGTTGTTTTAGAGAAGTGAGTCATTGGGGGAGTCCACTAGAAGAGGTTGTTCACTAGCAAGGACCACACCATCAACCAGATACATTTGAACGACTTAATAAAAAAGATGATTGGAATGCGAGGCATGAATTTGCCGATATGCGAGGCGGGAATTTTCTTATAGTCATCGTTTGACTTGACATTGACTGCATTGTGGGGAGAATCCGCTGTAGCACTCGCACATGACGAACCCCCTTAGGACCTAAAGAAGAGGAGAAATGAGAGGAACAGAAAGAGGGTGGGAGGGATGGGTGCGGAAAGCGAGCGCGGATGAGAGGAGAAGGTTAGGTGGTATTTATAGGAATGCCGGAAGAGGCGTGTTTGAGGTGTGGCCCTGCTCCTGAAACTCTGCTAAGTAGCTTCAACAAGTGGCTTAGAGGCCTCAGCAGTCGAGACACTACTGTGGACGCCATACGCCTGTGCAGATGACATATTGCTAGAGTGGGTCTACCAAGATGATGGGGCCAGGATAAGATACAGAGCGGAGCAGAGCCTTAAGACGAATGCATTCTCAACTGTAAAAGTTGAAGTAGAAGGTGTCACTTGTGTTCCTGGATGAAGAACAGGGAAAGCAGTTTGGTTTTACAGGGGCAGGTTATATGGATTTGAAGAGGATCACTTTGCACATGTACTTTGCATGCACATTTTCAGTGCGGGCCCAAAGAGACTTTGCATGAGATGTTGGTCTATCAAAGTTAACTTGACTTTATTTGACAATTTAATGCATCATACCTCTGCCTGCATAGGAGCTACTCTATACCTGCACACTGAATCGTCAGATTGTTTTATTCATTCATCCTAACAATGTTTTCCTGACTTTTACTGTACTTTTATGCATCCTAATCTCCATTCTTAATTCAAGATTTGATGTTGGTTCTCTGCAGGTAATTTGCAGCACTCATTGCTATAAACAAGTCAAATAATCTGATAGGGAATAATATGAGGCATTATTGTAACACAGAGGCATATGTGCACAAACAACTCCTGAGAAAACTAAAATATACAATAATATCATAAACATATTATAAGGAAATGTATTAAGACTTTTTCATACATTGGGAGAGTTAACATGTGCACACAAATGCACACTTACATATTGAAGCATTAATTCACGTTTGACAAGAATGTAGATTATAGACCCATTAATCTGTGAGTGTTACAGTATCTCCAATATGAGATGACACACACACACTCTAAATGGTGGACATTTAAACATTGATTTGCTACATTATTCAATGACCTAATGCCAGGAGCCAGTCTGAAAGAGTCCAGCTGAGTCTGGAAGGTCAGACTGAAGCCTACAGTCTTTGGCGAATATTAATTCTTACAGAAAGTCCTGAGGAACATTCATGACCACAACAGCCAGCTGCAGCCTTCATAATAAACTAAGATAAATCAGTATATGATGATGATGATGAAACAGTGGCTTGCTTCTGTGTCATTTGTGGTAACTGTCGCATCATACTGTCAAGCAGTTTTGTTAGGAAAGAGTCGGCTAATCTTTGTGCCCTAGACAAATTCTATTAAGAGATGATTTGCCTTTTTTTATCATTACAGTTTTTGTAGTTGCACTGCTTCACATGTAAGCACATGTGAGATGGGGCTGCATATTATACAGTATGTGGAGGTGCACCACAGCTTTAACATCTGTTTGTGTTTGTGCTAGTGCTACGCTGTTGTTACAGAAATTTTAACTCACTGTCGTTGGTGTGTTGCATTTCATTATACATTGTCATTTTTAGTTTGCAAAGCACATACTGCCTATCAGAAAAGTACATTGGATAAGGACAGGGGTTTCAACTGGCATGCATGTGGCCACTGTGAGAGAGAGTCACCTGGTAAACAGTAGCCCAACTGCTAGGACCAAATCCGATTAAGAACTGACTGAAATTGAAAATCAATTACTGACTGTAAAACATCTGAATGGAAAAAAGAGACATGGTAAAACAAGCTTACGGTAGGGGAAAAAAAGTAAACATGAGGGGATTTTTCCCCCTCATTTTGATAGTTGTTGGTACATTGATTTTGTTGTTAAAAATACATGAATGTTCTTAAAGTTCATATAAAGTTGGGGTGGTGGTTATTAGTGATCAATGTGGTATTAGGTAGATAAAATAATTGCCTTAAGATAAATCTACATATATGCATTGAAATATAGACAAAAATGGCATACAAAGAGGCTGTTAACGAGGACATAAAAAACACATTTGCATACACTTAAAACATGACAGTGACTAAGCAAAAAAACGTAATTTTTTTGACATGATTTACTACATGTTGTTTTCCTTTACTGTATGTTATGGTTACTTCTTAATGCTGTGTCACTTCTTCAGAGGTGGATTAACTGGCGCTCTGCAATGGTACTGGATTGTTGTACCCGAAGTTCTAAATTCTTCAAATTGTTTTGTCAAAGACGTATATTTTAATTTCAAGGGCCTTAGGTATTACTATCATTAATAGAACTTTTAATTATGACACATCTGCATCCTCGCACACGCGCACGCACACACACACACACACACACACACACACACACACACACACACACACACACACACACACACACTCACTCTCTTTCTCAATTTAACCCACACAGTCACTGTCTCTGTTTATTCCCCTAATCCAGTCTGCGCCATCATTCTGTTGACAGCATTCTTCTTCTACTTTCTCTCCTCCCTACCCTTTAATTCCCCTGTCACCATCTCCCTTTCTTCCTTTTCCCTTCTCCTGTTTTCTCTCTCGCTCTCTCTTTCCATCTCAAATCTGCCATGAATATTCATAAGGGTGTTATTTGCATTGCTGGCTCCTGAAAGAGGCTGAGTACACAAAGGTGACAGCCATCAACCTCGGGATAGCGCCAGTGTTTGTATGTTTTGAGGCTCTGACTGTGTGCGAGGGCGAGAAACATAGACCGAGGTAGACATGGAAGAGGAGAAGGAGCCAAGTCAGAGAAGAGTGTTTTTTTTTTTTGGCTGTATCACTTGCAAAATGATTGACATTATCACTGAAATTCTAATTAACATGTCTCTGAGTATGAGCAAAATTTGAAACATGTTTTGCTTTTGGAACTCAGTTATTGAAATGACAGTGATCTGCAGCACAGTTGCGTATGTGCGCACACTCTTAAAGTGCTCATATTATGCTCATCTTCAGGTTGATAATTGTATTTAGACATTGTACCAGAATAGGTTTACATGATTTAATTTTCAAAAAACACCAGATTTTTGTCGTACTGCCCATTGCTGTAGCTCCTCTTTTCACCCTGTGTGTTGAGCTCTCTGTTTTAGCTACAGAGTGAGGCCTCTCACTTCTGTTCCGTCTTTGTTGGGAGTCGCATATGTGCAGTAGCTTGGTAAGGTCAACCAGCCAGTCAGAAGCAGAGTATGAGGGGGTGCCATGCTAGCAGCTAGGCAAAGGTAAAGGCTGGACTACAATAGAGCAGTTTGGAGCTTTTTAGAGCAGTTTGTGAACAGTGTTTTCTGTTGGAGATGGTAAGTCCCTTTGGAGGGGGACTTTGGGCTTTTTTACTTTGTATATATATATATATATATATACACAAAAAAGATATATAACACAATAAAGGTAAGGTAAAAAGCCAAAAAGCCTAATATGAGCACTTTAACACAAATTTCCCCATCTCTCCCTGCTTTTCGACTCCCGACCCACTTCTGTCTTTTTCTCCTTTTCTTTGCGTGCCTCTATTGCTCTTTAAGTCTAGGTCTGCCAAAGCTAGGTTGGGGATGCTTCATATGCAAATGCATGGCCGGTTATTGTGTTGTGTTTATTGTTCGTGTCACTCCTTGTTGCACGATAGAAGAGCCCTATTTAGAAACAGGGCTCCTCTATCCTGCTTCTACATTCCTCTGCGCTGGAGATGCACAAGTTGCTCTGAGTAGCACATTTTAAAGGTGCAGTAAGCGATGCTGCGCAAAGATTGTTGATATTTGAACTCAACTGCCAAACACAATACAACCCACCCTTCAGATGCTCCGACCCCAGATTCAGGGACAGATAACTACTGGCCGGCCAGCACATTCACATGCTGCCTTCCCCCCGACCATCAACTTTCGCCGCCTGTTGCTGATTGGCTCGTGCACTCCTTTCTGTTTGTTTTCCATTTACACAGACAGGGCTGTGTTTGAACACCGGATGTTTTTTCAGCGCACAAAGAAAATAGAGAGATAGGTGAACGTGAGGAGATATTCACTAAATTTGACAAAAAGTATATTGAATTAACATCACTTACTATACCTTTCTGTGTGTTTAGGCATTTATCTCTAAGTAACCCCAGGAGTTAAAAAAATGGAGTTTGAGGATAAGTTTGTTTTTATTTTAACAACCTCTGTGAAAACAGCTGATATTTTTACTAACAGAGAGAAATCCCCTTCCCACAGCTTTCCACCCTGGAACTCAAATAACATTTTTTTATTTTCTTGGCCTGGAACCCAGGCTCATGAAAACATATGGTCTGTTTTATTATTCTGGAACCCACTTGAAATAAGCTAATGATGTTCCTATTGTAGAAGTCCCAATTTGTACTGCACAATGGTTGAATTGCAGCTGCACTTTGGCTCCAAAACAGGATTTTGTTACTATATATTCTGTGGTGTGTTGCTGGTATGTTTATTTCGTACAATACATTCATATTTTTATCAATAATAGATGTTTGTCTTCTACAGCATAACCGGTGGTGTATCTGCTCTGTTAACCACAAATCCTAAAATATCAGAAACCAAAAGGGAGACGTTTATATTTCCACGCAGTTGCTAGTAGCCAAGGATGACAAGGGAGGTTAAAAAAACATGATGGACTCTTCAGAATAGGTAATTACTGTATCTTCACTCGAGCTTCTGCGCGGGAAAGTCACCGGACGACACAAACTTCTGAACATAGCCATACTGAGAAAAACAGAGAGAGTTGTGTCGAGCTGATAGTCTTAATTAGCTTTGTAGCAACTCATTTGGCAATGGCTTGAATGTAATGGACGTTTATTTATTTTAAAACATTACACAACAAAGCTTTAAATGCTGCTAAACAATGGTTTTATATAACCTAGAAAAAAAACATTCATCTTTCAAGTAATTTAACTGAACATAAACTCTGTTTTGTTGAAACCTCTCCAGTGGTATTAAAAAATACTAAAGGGCACTATGCAAAATATGTTAGGAAACCATCAAAGGAAACCAGTGATTTGGGTCATATTTTCTTATTGCATAGCCATGTCAAACACATTTACATTGTTTTACTCAATTGCTTTATTGGGATGTTGTTTACTAGGCTGTATAAGCTAGTAGCCTAAGTATGTGCATCTGTATTACACAGGACAAAATCCTTACTCTTTTAGTGGACCTGTGCCCAACAGGCCCATTTGGTAATCTATCCATGACTATCCTCTCCTCTTCTACCTTTAACTCTCAATATGAAGAATGCCTCTGCGGCTCCACTTTGAAGTGGAATTCTTTAGGCTGAATCTCGTCTACATGGCCCTCCATTGTTACAGAATGCTACCATTCTTCAGAGACTGTCTGCTATAAGTAGCTTGTTTATCTGTTCAACACATTGTACATATTTTTCTTTCTATCCCATTTGCTTACAGTGATGCACTCTCTGCTTTAGTTTATCCAAACTTGCAATTCACATTGTCGCTTTCTCTTTTAGTACACATTTCTATTCAGTCTGCGCTGCGGGGAGCCTTACACAGCAGCCCCAATACTGGGAACAATACTGTTTTGTGTCTGTGTGTGAATATATATAAATATATATATATATATATATACACAGTGTAACCTGCTGACACACATAAATACTTTTCCTAAAAATAATTGTATTGTACAGCTGTGATCAATTGTAATTGATATTTTTCGATACACTGATCTGCTTCAAATTAGTTTTGAAGTAGTAGTTTTCTTTACAAGAGTTATAACCGTGTCAACATTCGTATAAACGTTTTAGTAAATGTTCTATCTTTAAAGGATTGCTTCTCAGAACTCAAAAACATGTACTTCTAAAACGAAAAGAGCAAGTTTTAAGTGTTTTCTCCTCAGAATAACCCTATTTGTGCTCGATCAAGTGTGACTGTCTCCCTCTTCCCTTTCAGCCGCACATTTGCCCACTGAGCCAGTGAACACCATCAAAACTGTCTAGATTTTGTTTTCACACGTATGATTGCTCAGCCACCATGACAGTAACAGTATGTGGTGTTACAGAATGCACAGGCCCAAAATCTGCCTGTAAAAAAACGTTCTTTGTGTCTTGGTTGGATTGCATTTGTTCCTTAAAACTCTTCAAAGGAGAAGCTACAATTTCAGGCAGAATATAAGAAGGCAATGGATGAGTGCTTAAACTTCAACTAATCTTTCTTTTCCTATCAAACCTGTCCAATGATAACTTTGAGTTTGGCTCTGTGTAATCTCAGAAGATGCACACCTAAAAATAAGGCTGTTATTGTTCATTCCAGACACGGTACATCCCCGTAGATTAGTTACAGTTTAGTGGACCTTTAAAAAGCAATTCTTAAATCCTTCATGGAGTTCCCACTGGGATCGCAAAACATTAGCAATCATTTGTTCTTTTTCTTTTCTTTGAACTTCTCCGTGCCATGTGACCATTTAAAGCAACACTAGAGAACTTTTCCCGCTTCGGTCCCCCTACAGGTTGGAAGCGGAATTGTTCCATTATGTCTCATTCGAACTACAGTTCCACTACCCGATCTGGCAAACTTGCATAGTGCAGTTATAGCCGGTAGAGAGCCGCAAATTGAATGCAGAAGTGCCGTTCACCCTGTTATGAGTTGTTGAACCACTCAAACGATTTTGGAAACATTATTTTAAGTTACAAAAAGTTATCTAGTGTTGCTTTAAGGTCACAGGGATATTCTGTCACAAGGCACAGTTGCTCTGAACCTTGTAATCTACTGGTCACTTGTAATGTTGTGATCTTTAAACATGTTTTAGTTTACTCTACCCGTTGCACTCATTCTCAAGTCACAGTGGATAAGAGCATTACCTAAGTGTGTAACACTTTGATGATTAAGTTACTTATTAATGATGGAATTGAAAAACCCCTGAAGTCCTTTTAGATTGCAATGTGTACAATAAGTGAGGTCAGGGAAACACCCGTACTTTGCCCTATTGGATATCTAGCTTCTAACTATCGATCATGGTTTCAGTTTGTCCTATCAAAGACGCTACACACGTTCAGAGGATTTTGGTTTGAGTGACTGAGATTCCTATGATTTGTGTTTTATATATACTCTTATAACCCTGATCATTTGCGATTAGATTGAAAAGACGTCTTTAGCGACCTAAGTGCAAAGAGGTCTCCCACCAAAGTCTCTGGGTACGTCCCATAGCACTTAAATTGCATCCCTGACCCCTCCACTTGTGTCCCTTCCTTGCGTCTTAGTCCCGCCCACTGAGGAGGCCCAGGAGAGACGCGAGGAAATCATCGGAGGAGAGAGGCAACGAGCAAATGTGTTTTAGAGGGATGAGACGTCCTTTCCTCTGAAGTGTCACATGAATTCGTCAGCTGTCTGAGCAGAGTAAGCAACTCCTTCTGCTGCATGGCTTCCGGGAAGGCTGCTCTCGTGTATCCTTGGCTATAGCTCCTCGATGATCCCTCCTCGATGTTCGCTCCTCTGTCCTCAGGGCAGAAATAAGAGCTTTGAGACGGCCTTCACCCATGAGGGACAGAACAACTTCCGGTTCAGCTGAGGACAGAAGAGTCGAGGAGCTGTCAAATAAGGGGGATGAGATTCAGCCTATTTCAAACTGTTAATTACTGTAGTTATGAAAGGGGCCGTGACTAAAGTATGGGGGCGACATGAATATCAAGTGTAGAGTCTACACTCTATGCACACAATGCCATTGAATGTGCTGGCCAGAAAAAAGACCACACAATGCAAATGTCATGTAAATCGGATGATGTTTGTCATATAAGCTGATATCCATTGTTCGACGAAAACTCAAACTTTGAATTTCGGTAACACTTTACTTGAAGTTTTCTACATAAGAGTGACATGACACTGTCATGACACAGTCATGAAACATGAACCCTAACCCTGACCCTAACCATAACCATAACTTGTCACGACAAAACCGAATGACACTTACTAAAATAAGCGTTATGTCATAAACGTTTATGACTTGTTTATAATGTTTTATGACACGTTCATGACAGTGTCATGTCACTCTTATGTAGAAAACTTCAGGTAAAGTGTAACCAACTTTTCATCGGTAATGTCTTTAGATTACACAGGAATTTATTTTTATTTGATCTGGTTAAATCTGTAGGAGTTCAGTAAAATACAGCGCCTGGAAAAATGCACTTAAACTGCACCACTAAATTCAAAATGGCTGACTTCCTGTTTGTTTTAGGGTATACCTTCAAGAGGGTTTTTTGTACATCTCCACATGTTACATATGCCTAACAATTTCCATAAGTCTACGTCGGCATCTAAATGAGGGGGCTTCAACTTTCAGAATTGGTGGAGGGCACTTTTGAGCCATTTTGTCACACCCAAGCATGAAACCCATAAAATATGAATAGTTTATCTCTCATGCTGTCAACCTGATCAAAAGCCCTTTCACTCTACCAATTTACTTCATTTCATTAGCGTACAGCTTTCTGACAGCACATTTAATGTTGATTATTTTAATGGCTGTTACCGTTTGTGTCTCTTTTTGATATTAAGTTTATTGGGAGGCAGTGTGGCCATTAGGGGCAGTAAATTGTTGAAATTGAACTACAATCTCATTGAGAACAGATGCTTTCAATTGCTGGGGTATGGTATGAATAGATGGCTGGCTCCATTAATGACCACAGTGGTTCGTGTTTGCTCGTTTATCAGTGCTAATTTGCTCGGCTAATCTTCCCATTAAGCTCAGTGAGAACATTAGCCTAGCAAATTAGCACTGATGAATGGGCTATTATTCATAGCAAAATCTCCACTTCTATTTGCCTTTTTCATTTTTTCAGTTTTCTTTCTCCCTCTATCTCCCTCCCACCTTCTATTTCATCTTTATCTTTTCCTACCTTCTTCTATGGTTCCTACTACACAGGTTGCTAACTCTACTGTATTGTTTTTAACTGTGAGACATACATATATGGTTAAGACAGTTTTGTTTTACAATACACTGTATAGCATTAAGAAAATTGTTACCAGTGGCAGTACCAAGTGGTTAGGATGCTGGATGAATACAAGAGGGAGTTCTTCCATTGCCACCACTTTGGACCATGTGTATGACTTAGATATAAATTATAACTGGATGTTTAACACCTTTGTTGGTTGAGCAGCTTGTTGAAAAAACAAAGGCAAGGACCGATGCCTCTAGTCTATTTTCTACCGGCTTTTCTTCTCCTAGTAAACCCCCCTCTATTCTAATCTTAGCAGGATTTAACAAAAAATGTTTCAGCTTACACACGTTCAAACACACAGAATGTGAGTCTTTCAAAGTAGCGTGTGGTATGTCGTTTGATCCCCTTTTTGTTCTTTGCTTCTGAAGGTAGTCTCAATTCTGTTTTATATTCCAATCCTTATCGAGCAAAGGCGCGCACGCACACACGCACATGCACACACACACACACACACACACACACACACACACACACACACACACACACACACACACACAAACACAGACATAGTGTGTCTCACTATCTTTGTGGGGACCCGTCATTGACATAATGCATTCCCTAGCCCCTTACCCTAACCTTAACCATCTGACTAAATGCCTAACCTTAACCCTTACCCTCACCCTAACCATAACCTAGCACACACACACACACACACACACACACACACACACACACACACACACACACACACAAACACAGACATAGTGTGTCTCACTATCTTTGTGGGGACCCGTCATTGACATAGTGCATTCTCTAGCCCCTTACCCTAACCTTAACCATCACAACTAAATGCCTAACCTTAACCCTTACCCTCACCCTAATCATAACCTTGGATTTTGGACCCCATAAATGTAGTTAAACAAGAATACACATACACACACACACACACACACACACACACACACGCTGTGTCTCAGTGTGTGTAAATGTGCCTGTCTCTCAAGAACATGCAAATGGCACACAGCCATGTGTAGCCTATACAGCACAAACAAGGGAATATACAGTACACATGCATGTGTAAATTGTGAGATCTCTAGAACATGCACAGAGCTACTGGGGCTTTTTGTCTAATAGTATCTGAGTCCCTCAGAGAAAGAGGGAAAATAGAGAAAATTGTGGGATAAAAAAAAGGAGGAACAAGGGGAAAAGGTGAGAGTGGAACAAAAAAGGGAAGCTAGAAAGTGAAAGCAGTATCCTTCTTTATTTCTCCGTCTATACTACGTGCTACTGACTGTTGGTCTTCCCTTCTCCCTTTGTCTTATTATCGCTGTTTCCCCCCCATTTCACATAATTCTCTGTCTATGGTCCCTCTTACTTTCCCTCTGTCTCCCTCTTGCCCTCTCCATTTCTCCTAATTAGTGTTTATTATGTGAGCTGTACAGTCCGCTAATTAATTAAATCTTGTCATCTTGTGATTAGTTGGAAGGAGGAAGGACTCATCTGCCCATGGAACATGATCCACAAAGATACCTTACAAACACACACACACACACACACACACACACACACACACACACACACACACACACACACACACACACACACACACACAAAGACAAACACACACACAAATGTCTGTGGATTATTTTACTCAAAACAAAGGTGCATATCATGTGACTGAAAGCTGCAGACAGGCTACTTAATGGACCTTGATTTGAAATTATGTTGTCATCTGCTGTGTCAAATATCAGGAATGGTTTTTGAATCTCAACTTTTAAACCAACATGGACGAGAAGTCCTTAAAGTGCTTAGAGAATAATTATATTTTTTTACATCTTCAATTCCATGAGAACCGGTAAACTCCATCTTCTAATGAGGATCATGTGATATTGTTTTGTCAAGGTGCATAGTATTTATGCCAGGAAATCACTGGCCACATTGCAATGTCACCCAAATCCCTTCTGGCCATTGTGTAGATAATACTTTTACACTTCCTCCATGTTTTCAACAACGCGTTTGTAACAAATATCTTCCCATTCAGTTTTTTCCCTTGCATTAACGGTAAGTTGGGTTGCACCACATGAAAAGTGACATCCTTTATATAAAGTGCTACAAAGAATGAATACAAGATAAACGTATGATAAAGGTCTTTCAGAATCGCTGCCACTGTACAGAAATGGAAGCAGCAGTATACTTAAGTCTACTTTCCCCTCATGTACATTTCAGAGCAAACAATATAATGGGGAGCCACAACATTTCCAAATTAGGAAGGAAAACAGTAGGTAGTAAAAAAAAGTCAGCTTGAGGCCATTGAATTTGCTGCTTGGCTGATGCAAAGTCACTATGCTTGATCTGTGCTAGCATGAAGTAAAGGCCTGATATAATGCAAGGTAATTGCTTTAGGTCAGAGAAAACACACCAGAGTGCCGTGTCTGTGAAAGCACTATGTAGCATGTATGAGAAAGCAGGACTATTTCCCTCTCCGTTCGAGACATCAGGTTCATGTCTGGCCTGTGTGCAGTCTCACTGTTTCAGAACTTAAGCTGCCTCCGTAGGTCAACCATTAGGCAAGGGGACACATATTATAATCTTGGGTGGTCCTGAAGCTCCTACCTCCTTTTTGGGTGCAGATGTTTGCTGCTGCTGACCATCCCTGACGTCTACTATTGCCTGCAGCACTTCTCCTCGAGGGCCCTCTGACAGTAAATCAACCAAACTAGAGTTTAGCTTTTTCTACATCTACATTATATGTAAAATAGTGCTGTCAAACGATACATTTTTTCTTAATCGTGATTAATCGCTGAATTTCTATAGTTAATCGCAATTAATTGCAAATTTTATCACATGATTACAATTCTATTATTTTGCATTTCAGAACTGTTTTTAAGTACATATTAACAATGGAAAGCAATTCTTACCAGTGTATCTTGATTGGGAATCAAATGAATGCAAAGAAAGTTGCTTTATGAACTTGACTTTAAAAATTTGTATTTGTTTATTATTTATTTACTGTAAACAAAATAAAAATGTGTGAATCTGTCATTGCACAATTCAGAACATGCCAACCGTAGTACGTCTTTAAGACCTGAGACTTCTATGATGCTGACAGGTCTGCAGTTAGTTGCCACCCATTTTGCAAGAGCTGTAGTCATTTTTTGGGATTTGGTTTCATCCACAGGTCGGCAAGTAGCACTCTCCAAAATAGTGCTTTGCCTGAGCCCGCTAGCATCAACCTGAGTCATGTTAACTGTACTACTATGCTTAGCTCGTAGGTGGTAGCTCAAGCTTGACGTGCTTCGGTGATATTTTAATTCGGCTTTACACAATGTGCATATTGCTTTCGACTTGTGTACTGAACTGTCCGGGAGTTTTGGAAAATAAATAGCGTCATTCAGAATTGTGTTGCTGCTGTCTTTCTCCATCATGCCTGCAGCCTGCAGCAGCAGGATGTGTTACGAGGAAGTATGGCAGCTTGACGATAAGTAAAGGTGCGGCAAAGGATCAAAATAGTAGCCTAACTAGATTTTAGTGATTTAAGAACAGCTAAGGGCCGTTGTTAGGCACAACACGAAGCCGAGTGAAGTGTAAAATAAATTCATAAATGGCGGCGTGCAATTAAAAAAAATGTACGCGTTATGCTCGGCCCTTAATTGCATCGCGATTAACGCGTTAATGCTGACAGCCCTAATGTAACAACAGGTTCTCACGCCCATCTCGTAAAATATGGACGCTTGGTCAGGTGACTTTGTCGTTCTTATTGACGCTAAAAGTCTCCTTTAGCGCTTTAAGTAAACGCGCTTGGTCGGGAGTATCGCCGTCCCTTTTGACGCAGTTATGTTAAGGAAAAGGTTGTGGTTGGGCTTACGATTCCGTGACATCCGGGAACTACGGGACGGTTGTGTTTAGGAAAGGGTCGTGGGTGGGTGTACGGTTCTGTGACACGCGGGAAGAAGTAGTCAGAAAGAAAAAAACGACTATAGCATGCGTGACGAGCGGGACGCAAACCCCGGTCTCCTTGGTGAAAGTCCTGTGTTTGACCCATCCACTACCCCAACCACCATCCTTACGCAGAAATTCGCCCTTACATACTACTCGCTAAATCCTATCTAACTGCTGCTCTCCCCGGTGCGTTACACAAAGACGCTGAAGACGCCTTTTTCGTCGCATCAGACGCTGACAGCCACTGTCCAAACGTCCTTATTTTACAAGTTCGGAATGAGAACGGGTTGAATGTAAAATGGTTAAAAATAACAATTAGGTCAGACCTAAAGTGACTCCATGTAACAGCGGCCATCATGGCCATGACTTGCAGTTACAGGACAATGATAAATGCTAAAACATAGTATAGAAGTAGCACAAGACTGACAAAAACAAAGTAATGTTCATTACAGAGCAATATAAGTTTTCATTTCTTGCTTTCATTAGCCACTGGGATGTAGCGGAAAAAAACCCTGGATTGAATTGAGAAAGTGCAATTTTATTGCTTATTAATTCACTTTTTCATTCAAGAGTAGATAGATCGTGGTATTTCATCTTTCAAATGTTACATAGTAATGTCACATACACAGAGACATATCCCCACACATATGCAAACATCCACAGTACATATTAGTCCATTTGAACATCCAGAATAAGTGTCACGCATAAAAATAAACACATACTATTATGTAGTATCCTGTTGCCATTTTTGTAGAAATGTGTGTGTGTTTGTTATCAGACAGAGATAAGGATATAAAGGAAGTGAGAGAAACAGAGAAGTGAGGGACTGAGAGACAGTAATGAGTACTCCAGTGGAGAGTGATAAGAGAGACAGAGGGGGAGTTGGTCTGCATAATGAGTTCCCCAGCATGGAGGTGGGATGTGGGAGGGATGAACAGAACAATTCCAGTAGAGAATAGAGAAAGCAACAGAGGCGGATTGGATCACAGAGAATGATCTGTATAATGAGTATTACAGGGGACAGCTAGTGAGGTAGAAGACGTGGAAGGATACAAAATGATACAAATGTCAATCCTTTTAAGGGCATTGTATATACAAATGTAATCTGAATTCTCAGAGACAGAAAATAACAATGTAGGATTAGAGACAGGTCTGAACAGCATGTTTTAAAGTAATTACATGCAAGCCACCTATTTTGAGCCTTTGTTGGTCGTGCTGTTTTGTTTGTATGTTAGGCTGAAATTACAGTGGGTATCACAGCTGAAAATAACGATCCAGCTCTTTTTCTGTTTGTACCAAAACAAACTTCTGTCAACCGGAAATGCTTCACAAGGGCACCTATAATTAGGAATGCGCCGAACCCAGATTTTTGGGGTTCGGCCGAATACCGAACTCACTGGTTAAGGTTCTGCTGAATCCCGAACCGAACCAAACCGAATCCTACTACCATCCTCAGTCCATTAACACAGTAAACACATTAATTATCTCAAGATCCAATCAATATAACCAAAATATTAGCCTTTTAGATTTACAATCCCATAAAGTAGGCTACCTCCAAGTACAAACCAAAAACTCAATTAAAGTGCAACAATGCAAAGAAAAGTGTTTTCCTTTTGTTTTTAAATCAGAATAGGTTTGGTGACTTTATAACATCAAACCTTTCACATGAAATGAGAGTTTCCTTTCAGGAAAACAAGACGCTCGGCATTAACAGGTGACAGCCGGTTGCGAGTGTGGGAATGTCCACAGCAGTACTGAAGAGTCTTTCACTGGGCACAGAGGTAGAGCTTTGCTGTTTTCGCCAGCAGTGGAAATCGCTGCTAGTTTGTCTTCCACCACTGAAGAGGATCCTCTCTTAAAGGAATCAGACCCTCACTGAAAAAAGCGCTTATCTCCACGTCAGCACCCGATGTGGCTGTCTCAGTATTGCTGCGGTACAGATCGTCCCAGCCGCTCCAGATTCCTCCTGAACAGTGTCGTTTAGTGCGAACCTCCCGGCCTTGTTCCTCAGGCTGTAGTCAGTTCAGTTGCTGTAGTAGTAGGCCTAGATGCGTCTTGATCTGATTCAAATACACGGGATACAGCCTCCTGCACAAGCAACTTTGATCGGCACTTTTCTGTTCACTCACCCAAAGGTTTGCCTTGTATCTGGGCTCCAGACTTGTTGCCACAACAAAGTGGCTATTCCTTTCCTCGCTTTCCTCAAACCTATCCTGCAGAGGGTTTTCATCTGCTTGATTCTACGGCCGTCTGGTTCGTTGTGGATATAGTGCTTCAACATCATCACAGCTGGCAGGACAGTGGATATACACGCATTTTCTGCGCTTATTTCTCTAGTCAACTCCTCGAAGGGTCTGAGCACCTTGAGAACATCCTCCATCAGAGTCCACCCCTGTGCATGAATATGTTGCATACCATCCGTCTCGGACATGTAGATGTTTACGGCATGTTTTTGTTCTGTTAAACGTTCGAACATCAGATATGTCGAATTCCATCGTGTCGACACGTCCTGGATTAAATGGTGATTTGGCAGCCCCAACTCCTGCTGTAGAGCAGACAGCCTTGATTTAGCACTTGAAGAGTGCCTAAAATGACCAACAGTTTTCCTGGCCAGTGCGATCACGTCAGAGACACTTTGTTGTGATAAAAGACTGTCGTGGATGCACAACTGGAGCATGTGCGCAAAACAGCCAGCACTTGGAACCCCTGCCTCGGACATGGCTTTCCGCATGTTTGCAGCATTGTCCCTCAAGACCAGGTGACACTTGTTAACAGGTATGTCCCACGCTCTGATAATTTCTTGCAGTGTATCTGCAATGTTTAATGCGGTGTGCCTTCCATCGAATGCTTCACATCGAAGAATAGCATGTGTGAGCTTAAAATCATCATCAATCCAATGTGAGGTCATACTGATGTAGTGTACTCACAAGTCCATATGTTGCATGTAAATGCAAAAGCCTGTGCTTCGGCAACGTGTGCTTGTATGTGGGAAGTGATGGACTCATACATTTCAGGGATGATTTTGTCAGTAAAAAAGCGCCTGGAGGGGATTTTGTAATGTGGCTCAAGCAGATGGAGTAGCTCGTTCAATCCAGTGTCCTCCACTATGCTATAGGGCTGCAAGTCAGTGGCTATCATTTTCCCAATTGCTGCATGAATGGCTTTGGCCCGTGGGTTATCTGATGCCCACTGTTTGTTCGGTGTAGGGCTAGGTAATGGTCGTCTGGTTAACACAAGTTTTTAGCTGTGACTGTCCTTCCTTTGCCGTACCTGAAGTTGCTGCATTTTGCCTGCTGTCTGTAGATTCCTTCATGCACAACTCTTATTCTTTTGGATGTTTCATACGCAAATGTCTTAACAGCGGAGATGTTGTGTGTTGTTTAGGGTCCTTGCCACCACGAGAAAAATCTGCATTGCAAATTGAACATGTAGCTCGACTTGATTCAGCTTCTTTTGACTGAAAGTACTGCCAAACAACACTTTTTCTGCTCAAAAGTTCCATTTTCACTTTCTCACAGCCTACTGCATTGAACGGTCCACCTACGTAAACACCTTCCTGTAATCAACAGCGATGTCATTACGTCGACTAGCATAGCGCACAAAGAGTATAGAAGTAACAAGAGGCTAAACTCAATAGAACGTTGTGTTGCGTTCAGTCCATGATGGCAGAGCTGCAGCTCGGTCATGGGTGTGTTTGTTGCAATGGAACATTCTATTGAGTTTCGCCTCTTGTTACTTCTATACTCTTTGACAAGAGCAGAAACTCAACACAACATTCGCCTCTTTTTCTCAAGTTTCGCCTCTTGTTACTTCTCTTTGGTAGAGTTCGGTTTGGTGGAAACAAATTCTAAAGTTTGGCAGAACCCGAACTCTGTCAAAAAGCCCAAAGTTTGGCCAACCCGAACTCTGTGTTCGGTGCATCCCTACCTATAATCTTCTTCATAAAGATCAACTGATAGAAACTACTCCAAACAGCAGATGTTAAAGCTTAAATTTACAGTGAATCAAATTAATCAGTATTGTGTACTGCATTAATACTGTTGTTGATTATTACTTTATGCATTCATTTAACTTGACGTATAAATTATAGTAACAAAGGCATGTGACAGCAACTATTTAAACATTTCTGACTTATAACTCCTAATGGTAGTACATAAACAAACACGGTATGTGCTAATGTTGTGGTTCCCAACCTTCTTTGTGTGATTTTTTCATTTTTACCCCACTAGATTTTAGTTGCATTCGTTCCACTTGGCAATGACAGAAACTGGACTTTTCCACAATTTATCAGCACTTTGAGCTGTTTTGACTTTCTTGCTCTGTTGCCAACTAGCTCTCAAATAGCAGCAGGTTGAGTTTAGCAGTCAGCCCATCATAGTCAATGTGACAATAGATATACTAAATCAGCTAAGCTACTGCACAATCTTTTCATGTACCCCCTAGAATGCAGAAGTACCCACTTGGTTGGGAATCATTGCATTAATCTATACTCTTAGTGAATCAGACTAGTAGAAACTGACAATGAATGTGCTTAAAGCAACCAATAGACTGCAACAAATTGTCAAATTTTTCTAAAACCAAAAACTTCTGATTAATTTGAAAGATTTTATATAAACAGTAAACAAACTAAAATTAAATGTAGGGGCTTTATCTAACCGTCTTGTTCAGTAGCCACAGTGGTTGATATTGAAATCATATGTGATTTGAGCAATTTTTACATATTACAGATTTAGCAGTTAAGACCTTTTTGTTTTTTTTATTGATCTATAAATGAGAGCAGGGTAACTGTCTGTCTGGCTGAAAAGGAACACTTTTTGTTCAAGTTTTTGTTACAATACACATTGATTGTGTTATCTATATATTAATACTTAACAGGAAGAAAATCAGGAAAATATAAATATATAATGGTTTCCACTTTGCACTCACATTGCAGTTGAAGCAATCTCTGGGGTAGTAGAGTGTAAATAGGACCGACTTCCAGGACGTCAGTACTGCGTATGTGTGACTGATGTGTGATTGACAGCAAACATACACACACACTAACTGACTTCCTCACACAGCCACAGTCTTTTTTTTTTTACATGCAATGTCAGTGTTAACAGATAGATAAGGCTAAGCTGCCAGGATCCCAGTGGCGCTTTAAGAATTAAACAATGGGGTATGATGCCATAACCTGCTCTATGTGTGTCAGTATGTGAGAAATATTATTATTATTTGACTTTGGGTTTAAGTATGGAAATCCTGTGTGTGTGTGTGTGTGTGTGTGTGTGTGTGTGTGTGTGTGTGTGCGTGCCTGCCTGCCTGCGTGCCTGCGTGCGTGCGTGCGTGTGTGTATGTTCGTTCCCAGAAGCTGTCATAGTATGATCAGTAGTGGGTGGCATGAGTGGAGACCCGTCACCAAAATATCTACAGATACTGATGGGTCCAATGGAGAGGAGAGAAAACAAAAAATACTGAATAATACACTGTATCCATATGCTTACACGCAGACACATTTTGACTATGTAAACATGCCAAATTACCCAGCCCCCTCTTCTCTCCTCCTCCACTTATAGAGGGAAGCAGGGAGAAAGTTGATTTTTAGAAGAAGAGTACGATATGGAGGAACCAGCATGCAGATCGACAGAAAAGCAGTAGATAAAAGGGGATATGCACAAACACACACACACTTACATATGTTTGTCTAGTCAGCCATCCTGCAGATGCACTCATGCAGCGAACCAGACAGATAGACAGCTATCCAGTCATCAGCTTCCCAGCCAACCTGTCAGTCAGTTTATCAGCCCTCCATCAATTACTGCAAAGCTCAGATGCACATGTGTTGACTAGGACCAGAAGGAGAACAGACATTGCATGCATTTTAAAGTCTCTGCACTGTCTCCCTTTTTGCTTCAGAACTGATTTTAAGGTCATTGGTTTGGTTATTGGTTTATAAAGTTTTTAATGGTCTTGGTCCTATCTATTTATCAGATTTGCTTTTATCCTTTGAGCCCTCTAGAACCCTCAAGCTTTCTGGTAGTGGCCCTTTAATTATCTCTAAATTAAAAACAAAAACCCACAATGAGGCATCCTTCTATTATGGTCCAGAACCAGGGCTTGACATTAACTTTTTAGCTCACCAGCCACTGTGGCTAGTGGATTTCTAAAGTTACAAGCCACTCAGCATTTTCACTAGCCACACTTTTGTGGGAATGACATTTTATTTGATTAAAGTTGACTATGACATGCTACAATTTCTACTTGAACTAGATTTACAACCCTTTTAAATGTAAATGACCACTGTAAACACCCAAATCAAAACATAATGAAATGTATAACATTTTATTATTAGTCATCAAATATTCAGCTCTGATAAGTAAGTAAACCTCCTTTTGTATGAAAACATACAACTGATTAAGACAGACAAAAAAAGAGTAGCTTCTTATTGCATAAGTGGTGCCACTGCTGAATTCTACCCGCATTTGGCGGATTGGCAGGTGCTATTGCTAATTGAGCTTTATTTATTTATTGAGTTATTGTTACTATTATTGAGTTACTGTTATTATTGAGTGTTTTATTAATTACAAAGCCACTATCTCTTTGTGTGGATTCTCCTTTCACGTTTTCTTCACTCACTGTTTTTGTGAAAGTTGAGAGTTTTCAATTGACTGTTCTCAGATAGAGCCGAAATAGTCTCACTTACCCTGAAATCTGCTTAGAGGCAAACTGGAATTTTGATGAGCCACTTTAACCTGTAAGATTGTCGGTTTCACTGCCTGTACTTCTACTTTGCTCGGGCATCACAGAGTAGTAGCAGTAGTAATGGACAAAAGTTCCAGTCTGAGGTCGTTGTGCATGTATACATATTTTAAAGCTGGAAATAGGATCAAGTGAGCATAACCATCCACGCTCCTTGCCTTTTAAAAAACAATCATACTTTACATCAAACTTTTATATGTGGTGTTTTATAGTTATTGAGTATAACAATAGCTTTATTCAACTGCTTTCACGTCTGCATTCTCTGTGCTTTCTATTTCCTTCTACACATTTTTCGCTCTGCTCTACTTCCACTGCTCTTCCTCCCTTTTCTCACTTCTCTTCCCACCTCTCCTCACCAGAGATCTCTGCTATTGACAGGGGACAGAGGAGAAGAAGAGGAGGATAAGACCAAGCTCTATCCATCATGACAAAACGCGGGGGTGGGGAGGGGAGTTGGTGAGTTTGCGCTGCTGATTGAAGACCACTGACTGAAGCAGGGAACAGAACAGACAGGAGATATGTTGTTGTGGCAGTTTGACATGCAGTTTGTGTACAATCAGTTAAGGCTCTCTGGTGACTTCAGCAGTGACTTTTTGATTTGTATATTTCTGTTGAGTCATGCAGGCACCTGCACATAAGCTCTAATGTCTACCGAGCACATTAACTGTTTATTCCGCAACAGTTTAACCAACTGTAGTTAAACTCACCTCTATAATGAGATACTGAGGCTCCGGAGGTAGCAATGGTTATTCGCTAATGGCAAGGTTGGTGGTGTGATCCCCAGCTTCTCTTGTCCACATTTCAAAGTGTCCTTAAGCAAGACACTGAACTCTGATTGCTCACAATGGTTGAGCCACCTTGCATGGTAGCTCTGCCACCATCAGCGTGAGAGTGTGTGAATGAAAGGCAAATTGTAAAGTGCTTTGGATAAAAGTACTATATAAGTGCAGTCTATTTACTGTTCCATATAATCATAAGTTCACGATATCAGTTGTTGCAATTATAATCATTTTCTCCATTCAGTACAGTTTTAAATCACTGTAGATGTTTTGCAATGCTTTCGTCTCATTGTATTACATTTTAAACTTTACGAGAATTGCTTATGTTAATATTTCCAAATAAAGATGCCACTCGTAGTAAAAATCATGGTTTCAATTTTATAGTGTTTTACCATGTGTGTCATTTCTAAAAGCCTAACCAGGGACAAGGACAGCAAATTAGCCTATGGCTAGAAGTCCCACATACATTGCATCGGTTGCACTTTAGATGTAGCAATGCCTATATGTATTGTCCCTGACAAATAAACTGATAAAATTAAAAATATAAAAAAAAATAAAAAAAAATTAAAACATTAATAAAATATTAAGCATTATTTTTGTTGTTTTACTTGACATAATATATCTGGTGAAGGATTCTGGCATTGGCTTTTCTTTTGAATTAAGTGGTTGTGATAGACAACAGGCAGGAAAGCACATACAGTTGAGGTATTTTCCAAGTTCAATTCTGCTCCTATTTGGCATTGATCTGGAGAAAATGGGTCCAAAAGATGTGGCAAAAAATCCCTCCATCTCTGACGCTTTGCTAGAATTTACCTTTACCCTAGTGGTAAACTTACAGCAAGTCCTAGCTTTAGTCCAGCCAGTCAAACTCAAACTCAAAAAGATAAAAGTGGACAGTTATAATTGGCATTTGGGACACATTTGTTTTATTTATAGTACATGTGATGGTTTAAAGTTTGCCGAGCTCTTGCCATTTTTAGACCCTGGATCAGACGCTGACACTGTTTATTTGCCTCAAGTACATGTTTCTTCAACTTTATTTACTCAAAAAAAATTGCTGAGCACATACTTTAGCAGCACTCTTTTTTCCACTTATTTACTTCCAAACATTCACACCTGGGAGCTGCTCACTACATTAGTCCTCTACTTTGCTACTTTGCAGCTGGCAGATCTGGTGCCTCAGCATCACCGTTAAGGAGAAGAGACTTGTTTCACTTAGTTTCACTCACTTTCCTTTGACCAGATTTCCCTCCACAGAGTCATCAAGCGCATGTGACCCTCTGGCCAGCAGCTCAGTTCGCTCACCATTAGGCTTCCACCACCTCTATTTGTCATTTTGATGTTAACTCCATATTGCAGTGTAGATGAGTCAGCCGTGGCAAATAAATTCAGAGAGCCCATTGAATGAGCTCCGTAAAGTCGACACTGGATGTTTTTGTTGAATGAGTTCCAAAGAGCTGATTCTCGGAGCGGAAACAAGCTTTCCGTCGGTGGCGCGTTGAATTAGTAGACTTAGTCAGGTCAGGAGGGAGGAGAGGAGAGAGGCGGAGCTGTTATCACACTGCAGCACCTGGACCAAAGACAGACAGGACGGGACAGAGACGTCTGTCAAACACACACACACACACACACTGAGGCAGAGACACGCACACACTAAGCAAAACTCAAGCAGTAGAATACACACCAAGACTGTGTGATTTGTATTTGTTTATCCATTTCTCTTCAGCTCTGAAAGGTCATTGTGTCTGTCCTGTCGTTTCCCTTTCTCTCTTAATTCATCTCTCTGTCACTCCTCCTCTCCCTGTCCTCTCCCTGTCTTCTTCTGTCTTCCCTTCCCTATAATTCCTTCCATTTTGTCATACAGCATGTTCCTCTTAATTTGGTGCCTTGTCTACTTTATCGGACTCCTGACATCTTTCTCTTCCGTCTGTGTCTATATAATTCTTTTTTTCTCTGCTTTGTCAATGCATGATATAGTTTGTGTGCGTGTCACCACCAATTCTGTGTTCAGTGTTTCTCAAAATCAAGGCCACATTTCTGTCAGACTTGTTTTTATGCATGCAATAAGGAATCTGGTATTAGACCTGTAGAAAAAAAAATGGACACACAACATTTTAAATCCTGGAGTAAAGCTGTTGTCTCTGAAACGCCAAAATTGTAATTTTCATTGATAGATGATTTTGAAGCCTGATATATATTTAGAGAATAGAGTCTAGCAACACAGGATTGACATAATTCAAACAATTAAAATACAATCTGAAATGCATTTTTAAAACCTTCAACACATAAGTACATTGAATATAATCCTCACATCACATCAATTTACACACATGCAGTGACTTGAAGGTCTTTTCTGCTCCTAGTTTTGATCCCTGATTTTTCCATGTAGTTTTGCATCTCATTGTCATTCCTCATGGTGATCTTTTATTATATTTACCTCACCATTGATGCTATTCTTTTCTCAGCCTCCACAGGCCTCCACTGTTCTTTTTTTCTCTCTTTCAAATGCCTGAATTACACTCAGGGAAATACACACATGTGAAGAAGCCATTATGAAAAGCACAATCACAGATGTCACATGCCAGGTAGTGCTTTGTGTGTGTGTGTGTGTGTGTGTGTGTGTGTGTGTGTGTGTGTGTGTGTGTGTGCGCGCGCATGCATAAGCGTGATTCAACGTTTGTTGAGTGCATGTATTTGAAACACAGAAGAAAGAAGAGGATTGAAGCGTTTTTAAAGTGTGCCTCTGCTGAGGCCATTAATTGCGATGACAGTAATGGAACCCCGAGGTGCTGCATCTCTCCCCCAGCAGGTGACCGTTTTAACCTTTTAGCTCTGCTTAAGATTATCAGTACAACATTAGCATACTGAAATCTGCATACTCAGGCTCCTCTCACGTTTTCTTCACTCACTGTTTTTGTGAAGGTTGAGAGTTTTCAATTGACTGTCCTCAGATAGAGCCGAAATAGTCTCACTTACCCTGAAATCTGCTTAAAGGCAAACTGGAATATTGATGAGCCACTTTAACCTGTAAGATTGTGTATTTCACTGCCTAACAGTAGTAGTAGCAATCAGTCAGAGATGGGGACTCGAGTCTAAGACTCGGACTCGAGTCGCACTTAAGTCGCACAAACAGCTGACTTCAGACTTGACTCGGACTCGAACCAAAAGACTTCGAGACTCGTCAACAACATGTTTTCATGCAACTATTGCTTTTTAAATCTAAATGTATTCATGTATTTCTATTTTCTTTTATTGGCGCATATACGTTGGGGAAACGTATGACGAGCCTCATGTCCCCTGCCCTTTGCCATAATGTGCAACGTAACGCATGCGTTATGCCTTATGTGCGCGCACTCACACATAAAAATACATTGACGGTGGTGACACCAAGTCCTCCCGGAGTTGTGCATTTTGTCATTAGTTTTGCTTTCAATAACTTGGTAAACAGTGGCAGTAAGCGAACAGCTACATGCAAGGTGTGTGGCACCAAGATAAATTATGCCGGATCAATAACGTCGAACTTCATCAGGCATCTCAAAACGCACCCAAATAGGTCAGTCACTCACACGCTAAGAAAGTGAAACGTTACATTTAGCATATATCGTCACAGGTAACAAGCAACCATCGCAAAGTTTTGTGCTAATGCTGGGAACAGGCACATTGTATCTTTATAGTTAGTAGTTGCTGAGGCTCAGACATCCATGGTGCACAGGAGGCGGGACGCACAGATCCATCTCCCCAGGAACAAACGCTGTGCCGGGTGGGCAAACTCATGTGATGCGTAATTGATCCCGTGGATGATTGGTAGGCTATTAAGTGAACAAGGTGTACCCGGTCCACCAAACACTGGGCCGTCTTGACTGTTTTAATTCTGCACATATTTCTGTTACTGTAGTCCTATTTACTTTTTCATTATTTCATCAATGCGTGGCGCAGCGGATCCGTGCACTGTCACCTGCAGTGGAGACGCTGGCCTCACTAACCTCTCCTCCTCTGAGTCGGGTCTCCCTCGCGCTGGACTCAGTTTCACTGAGCCTACTAACACTTAGAAAATAAATAAATTGCATTAGATCAGTGAGTTCAAACTGGTTATTGTGCGTAATTTGGACTGACACTGAGATGCATGTTGTTCTGTAACTGGTGTGGCGCTGCCACTATTGTCTTGATTTCCACTTCGACATCAGATTTTTTTAAATGAAAGAGACGTTACATTTAGCATATATCACCACAGGTAACAAGCTAACCATCGCAAAGTGTTGTGCTAATGCTGGGAACAGGCACATTGTATCTTTATAGTTGTATCCATATGATGTGACAGCTTTAGGTTAATATTTCACCAGGTCCGTTTGCTAGAGGGATGTGTTAAGTAGACCCCATACAGTTATCCCACAACTGATTTTAATACTGTACTGTCAGGATGGTAGCTACAGGACATGCTTTCAATTCATAAGATTTAACAATACAGTGTTAGGGACAGATCAGATGGCCAGAGACTTGAGACTTGGCTTGGACTTCCAAAAAATTACTTGTAAACATCTCTGGCAATAGTAATGGACAAAAGTTCCAAACATTGATTTTTACTTTAGCTCAATCTACTAATATAAATGTTTTTTTCTTCTTTATTTAGTTTCAATATAATAAACCATTATTTTGCTGAGATCATGGACTGTTGGCAAATTGACGATGTTGAGCAAGGACATTTAAGATCTGAGATTAAAATACAAAATGACTCTAAACACATTCTCCATTTCACATCATCCATGTTGCTTATTATTTGTCCTGCATGGCTTTGATTTACTGGCAATAAGGTTCAGAATGCAATGCTTGTTGGTGGAGAACATATTGAATGTTCAAGTGCTCCTATAGCACAACCTATTTGAAACTTCATTACCACATGAAGTTATGGTACGTAAGTCTCTGCAAGTTGATTTCTAAACTGTTGAAAATCAACCACATAGCCTATGTTGACTGTTGTGCCTGCAGTGTCTCTCCCTCTCTGCAGGCACTTCTTATCAATTTCAGTTTTTAGATTTCTGGAATTCTGTTTCCCAACCAGACTCAACACAGACTGTTTTATCTGAATGTGTGTGGATGTTTGTGTAAAGGTGTCTTGACAGCTCACAGACCAACTGAGACCAATACAATTCCACATGTACCCTAAGCTCCTACATCCCCTTCACCTGTTACTGTGTGTGTATATGTGTGTGAGTGTGTGTGTGTGTGTGTGTGTGTGTGTGTGTGTGTGTGTGTGTGTGTGTGTGTGTGTGTGTGGGGGTGTCTGGGGGTGTGTGTGTGTGTGTGTGTGTGTGTGTGAGAGAGAGAGCCATCTGCCTGACAACACACTTCTCTAAGGACAACAAACTCATATGACATGTATTGTTGTTGAGACGCACCTCAGACTCCAGTGCGTGTCCTCTTATCGTTGAGTCTCTCCTCTCAGCTGTGGTTGTTTATCAAACTTGTTGTTTACTGGTTTTGTTTGTTTTGTTTCCCAAATTGGACCTTTGTTACCATTGTTGGAGTCCACTGAGACCTGTGGTTTTCTTGCTGTGCTGTTCCTGTGGATATCAGTGTACTGTAATTCTCTATTTAAATGTGTAAGTGCAATTGAGCCAGTCAGAATAGATGTGTGTTAGTGTGTGTTTGTGAGAGATTTGTAGACTTGAACTCCAATGGGATGCTTTAGTTGATAAACACCAATTACATTTAACACACACACACACACACACACACACACACACACACACACACACACACACACACACACACACACACACACACACACACACAAACAAAAAAACAAACTCTCCCATGATGATCAGCCTATCAATGCCACCCTCTCACTTAAAAGGATGAAGTACTTTTGAATCTCTTCCACTAATAATAAATGAGCGGCTGAAGTCTTGGACTTGGACTACTACTACATTTTTATCTTTTCATCCAAATGAGCGGCATGGAGCTTTATTGCACTTTTGAGTAAGCAGTTCTCAGCCGCATGTGTCCTATATTGTCCTAATATGTTCCAGGGTTTTAGCTCTTTTTCCACAAAAATGAGTCTCTTGTTCATTATCAGTGTATATAACTCCCTACAGTTTGTCTTAATAACAGCAGCACAACCCTAGTTGGTAGTTTTAGGTTTCAATGACAGACTGGTGTGTCAAGAAATCTGTTACAAAGAAGAAACAACTTTTTCTTGAAAATAAAATCATGGGCTCCCGGATAGCTCAGTTGGTAGAGCAGGCACCCATACGTAGAGGTTTACTCCTCGATGCAGCAGGACGGGGTTTGACTCCGATCTGCGGCCCTTTGCTGCATGTCATTCCCCCTCTCTCTCCCCTTTCATGTCTTCAGCTGTCCTGTCAAATAAAGGCCTAAAAATGTCCAAACATATATAAAAAAAAAAGCAATCATGTTCTTAGTATAAAACAATATCTGGTAACATTTCACAATAAATGTAATTATTTGATTACAATTTTACCTATATTAGAATCCATTGTTCATCACAACATTAATTTAGGCTGACCACAGCTGCTGTTCTGCACAGCATGTAGGACTGTTGTGAGCTACATTTTCCATTAACACCAGCAAGGTGTTGCTCTCACAGCTCATATATCTTACTATGACACAAACCTACTGTGCGGATACCAAGGGTGATAATGGCAAAAATAATGATAGTCCCTAAAAAAAAAGTAAAGCTACTCATTTGAACCGGTTATCATGTTTCAAAGTACTTATTTGGACCCTACAAAAAGGGCACAAACTACAGAGGAGCCAGGGGGAGCTTGACTACTCTTAATAAGACATGAGCTCCCCTAAAAATATGATTTGTGAATTTTTGGGGGTCTCTAAAATATTGACAATATGCTATTTTTGCATTTCAATTTTTTTGTATCTTCATCATCATGGAGCATAAAATTGGGCTATTATTGATGTATAATTCATGCATGAGGGTGATTCATCACTAATTCACTTTAATACCGGCATGCATGCTATTCTTGCCATCACCATCAAAGCATGGCGGCGCAATATCAAAAACTTTCATTTCATTTCAACATTCACTCTGCAGAGTATACTGTGCCTGCTAGGTTGCCGTATTGTATCATACTGTGATGTTTGGTTCTGATATCCATGTGGAGATTTGATGTGGTCATTAACTGATTATTATATATCAGATGTGCTGACATAAAGTAAGTACGCCTACATGTTTGCAACTATGAATGTTTCTTTGCAACAAGAGTCACAGTCAGTCCTCTCCTTGAGGCATGTGCAAGCGCCCCCTCCCGCATTCTGTCAGAGGAGCAGCAGACTGGGGCCGTGATGGTCTTTGGTTATTGTTGCCGACCCATGGTTAGGCCACACCCAGACTCTTCCATTCAGTCAATGCAAATACAACCACACCATCTCATCTTTGTAGGTTATGTCTGGGCATAGGTAATACTTACAGAATATGATGTAAATATGGTAAATACAATGAACCTTTATAGCACGTTAATTAATTAGTTGATGTTAATTTTAAACATATATATAATTCCTTTAAGGGGTTTCTATCTCACCTTATTCTAAGTTTAAGGCAGGGTTGGTAACTATTTCAAATATACACTTTTTATGTTTGAAATGGTCTTTACACCCCGACAGCAATACATTACTTATGGGCTCTGAAAAAGGAATGAAAAAGATCCGTCATCTCCAGGTGCATGAATCCTGTAAAAACACCCACCAATCACTGCGTCACGGTCCACTTGGAAAGAACCAATGAAATGCCTCCTTGCCCCACTGCACGTACTCTACCCATCCCGTGTGCGATCCTGAGCTCAATGTGCGTCGTCGCCGCATTGCTAACAGTAGTCATGTTTGTATTTAACATTTGGTATGATACTATTAGGTGTTTGTTTACCGATGAATGAGACGTGAAGTAAAATTGCGGCCCTTTCTCTGCTTTGTGACGCAGCGGTGCTCGTGCTCGTCTGTCTACCCCATGCCCCGAGGGCTGGGGGAGGGGATAGACGGTGCTCTGAGGAGATGCTACTTTCAAATCTTGCTAGCTTTTCATCATTACCTTGCCTTTAAGAAAGTGCAAGGTATTCTCACAAGTTAACTATAAATAGAAACGAAATACAAAGGTATCTTTCACCGTCAGCAGTACAGTAGCTGCCTTCCTCCTCCTCCTGTTACAAAATAGAACTCTAAATTGTACTGTAATCCTGAAAAACAACACAAACAAACAACCCTAAAGATATTAACTATGTAGCATTAAAGTACAATGTAAATTGCGAGGAATTTCCTTTCATTCTGGTCAGATTTGATCTAGTCCTCCGTTAGTATTTCAGACTGTGCCTGCTGAAAGTGATCTGTGGTGGAGTAATGCTATACTGCTAATCTGGGACCTCAGCCTAGAGGACTAGCTTGAAGCTACTACCACAGCCAACAACCCACAACCATTGTCTGTCTTTGTTTACCAAGAAATATGTCGTTCTAATCCCATGTGTGGTGGGAAGTAGAGTGGGCGGTTTGATTCCATGTGTGAGGGTTTTTATTTGAAAGGGATCCAGTAAGCTAACCAAACATCAAGAGGTGCTGATTACATTATCAGTGCCCTGCTTAAAACTGTGTACAGAGGTAGCAGTTGTAAAAGTCCCACGCTTTGCTGCATGCATGCTGGACTGCTGCACTTTGACTTCATCCAACAAGAGGAAAGATTGAAACTACAAAGAGAGAGTCAGTAACAGCTTGGTCTTAGTGTGGTATTACGATAGGTGATCTGTGTGACAGCTGTAAAACATTTAAGAAAGAATTAATGACTACCTGCAGAACTAATGTAGACATAGCGTGATGATTTGTTAATAATCAGCTCCTACTGATTTTACATTTTCATGGCAGTCCCCCGCAGGCCACATCTAATCTTTAAATTAAGTTACAAACTTTAAAGCAATGTTTGTAACTTGTGCATTCAAACTTTACAAACTTTTACAATGTTTTTTTTTAACCTGTCAATATACTCTTATGGAGATTGTCCATAACATCAACAACTTCACATGAGATTTGCTCTAAAGTATTGTAGATCCATCTATCCATTCATCCATTCTTTCATTTCTACACCCCCTTATTTTCAACAAACGTCGTGGGATGATGGGACCAATGCCACAATGCACTGGTTGTATTGGATTACAAACTATTGCAGGGATAACACACCTACACAGTGACTACGTTTACATGCACATAATATTCCGTTTTTTGCCCTTATTCCGAAAAAGACGATATTCTGACTATGCTGTTTACATGGCAAATGAAAGTGAATATTCCACTAATATTCCCGTTAATTACATGTAGCCGTGCAAAATAAGATTTTTTTCAAAGTTTACCAGCGGTGGAGGACTTGTTGGACCGTGCGAACACAGCGTCCCTCTTTCATTCCTTTAACCAGCTTCTTGAAAAGGTCGGTGTAGCAATGTGTGCAAATATATAAAAACCTGTTGATATCCAAGTCTTTGATAATGTTTAAAAGTAGCTGAGTTTCTCCTTCTTATGGGGTCTGCAGCCTTGCAAATTCTTAGCTGGTTGGTTTGTTTACAGCAACCATAGCAACGCACAGAGCTGACCATAAGCCGTAAACAGGCAAGAGGCCGTAAACTGGGCGTAAACTGCGGTAAAAACCCCGATTAACAGGCATATTCCGAATGCGCTGTGTACATGTCCAAAGAATGCCTCTAAAAACCGATTAATACCGGAATATCCCAGGTCTTAATCTGAAAATGCTATATTCGGAAAAAGGCCTTATTCCAAATATCCAACCTGAATATGTTGTATACATGACCTGTATCAAATTCGGAATATTGTCATATTCGGAATAATAGTGGAATATTGGTGTGCATGTAAACATACTCAATGATTCTGAGTTATCTAACCTGCATTTCTTCGGATTGCAGAAAAACAAAAGCATATCAGTCAGAAAATTTGTTCTAGAAAGTGTGTAGTCCCAACAGATGGCTAGATGACTGTCATTTTTACTGACGATCAAACTCCTGCAGATTATGGTCTTTTAAGATCCTTTTAGTATGCAGGACAGATGTAAGATGAGTATGGGCTTCTATAATGGCTACCCCTGCAGGGCTGGTGGTGCTGAGGCCTGTTCAGCAGTGCAAAACAAAGACCAGGTCTGAGCAGAAGGCAACTGATGGCTTTTTCTTTACTCATGCATAAGTAGCACACAAACGGGGCCAACAAATGTGCACATTAGGCATGTATAAGCGTTCATACTGTACATTGAGCGAAGAGGGATGCGGTGTCAGGAAAATCACATGTTTACTTCATGTAGTGTACACTGCATCAAACACACAACCCTAACCCATAAACACAAGCAGACACTCGCACACACATTCCTGTTTTCCAGCAGCTTTCATCATTATTACACAATAGTCATTTTGCAGTAAACTTATATAACTGGGGAGCCAGCTGCTCAGGGAGAGTCAGCCATAGAGACAGCAGTGTGTGTGTGTGTGTGTGTGTGTGTGTGTTTGTGTGTGTGTGTGTGTGTGTGTGTGTGTGTGTGTGTGTGTGTGTGTGTGTGTGTGTGTGTGTGTGTGTGTGTGTGTGGTCATGTGGATGGGTGGTTGGGGTGTGCTCACTCATTCCTTATTAGAAAAGCTCTTTTTTTGTCTGTTGTTCAGGACAAACTTACGTCATGATTTCTTTCTTTTTTTCTTTTCCTTTAATCAATGAACCCACTTTTCACCTCAGCCATTAATAAAAAAATATATATATATATTTTCAGTTTTCCGACGTATTTTTGTGTTTTAGGTGCACATTGAACAAACGAAAAATAAACAAAAAAAACTGGTTGATGGAAATGCACTTATTCCCTTCTAAAAATAAATAATATATGGGAGTTTTCTGATCTGATGGGTCTATTTGCCTTTGTCAGTGCCTTCCAAAAAATATTTATATGAGCATTTTCTAATCTGTTACCTTTATGGTTAAGGTTTGATGTGGTTTAGTTGCAAAAATACTTTATTAAGGTTAGGGAGAGATCAATGTCATGGTTAAAAAAAGACAATGTTAACTGTTGATAGGAAATGTAAAAGAAACTGTGGTCTCCTGTGTCAAAGTCACACGCTTCCATGCTACATGACCTTCTTCTGAAGAATGTTTGTGGCATCATGCTCTTTCACCTTTGTTCCACACAAACAGTTTTTATTCACTTTGCTTACTTACTTTCGTAAACAGATCTGTATTCAAGGATATGAACACACGAAAAAAAGCCATTTTTGTGAGGACAATTTCGACCAAGGTAATGGAATACAAAAGTTGTGTATTTTGAAGACCATTTATCAGTTGTGGTTAGTGCTGCTGCATACTGACAGAGGCTCCTTAGGAAAGGTTTTTTCTGTGATATTGTTTTGTGTTAAAGGAGGATATAGGAGTGACAGAGAATAGTGTTCTGGAAGAACGAAAGATAGTGATAGACAGCTTTAAAGAAGATAGAGATAAAACACATGAGTGTCAACATGAGAGTGTGCAGAAGGACAAAAAAGAAAGACAGGATGAAAGGACAACAAAAGAAGAAGGAAAAAGTGAATAAAAGGAAAATGCGAGAGAGGGAGAGAGATCTAAAGTAAAAATACAGAGGAAAAGATTCTGGGTAGCATGATAAAACAGATGTTCTCACAGTGAGACACATTTGACCTGTGACCTGTGACAGTACGGGGCTCTTTTACATCCTTCTTTCAAATGTTTAACAATAGTTTGTTATGACTTTCCAAACTTACAGCTCCCCATCTGTCTCATCATGTCTTTAAAAACAACCCCACCTGTTCATTCTAAAATTTCAGATTTCCAATCTGTCCATCACTCCGACTTCAAAATATACATACATTTAAAGTCTTAGTAAATCACTAAACTGTGAATCCTAATTCACCATCATTTGAAGATTACAAGGAATACAAATAATCTGTAAAAAAAAAAAAGAAAAAAAAGACCTGCTCCCACAATCAATCAGCTATATGAACTCAAAAAGAAGGTATCATTATAGAAGACTCTGTTGCAAAGAAAAATCATTTTCTCGACTTTTCAATTTGTTGACAGCTCATCGCTTGTAGAAAAGCAACCGTGTCTCTTCTCAGTGTTTCGATCACAACACCAGATTGTTTTGCCTCCACCTCTCAAAAAGCAGGAAAAGCAGAAAACAACATTCTATTGATTTGACAGTTGACTCATTTAAATGCCACTCATGTCCAATGACGGCAGTTTCTCCAGAATGTGTTGAGAAATTTGCAGGTGGTGTGTTGAATTTTGTTCAACATCTGTCTCCATCTCTGTACTGTACACTTGCTGCCATTTTCCTTATTGTTGCTAGTTCTGTTTCTTTAACTCTTAGATTATCAATTAGGGTCATGATTTAAACTATTGGCAATCTTGGCTCATTTTTTTTAGAATGAACATTTTTAATGGGAAATATGTTTCCGTTTACTGTAATCCCATTAAATAGATATGAAGGGCCCATTTTAATGATCTAAGCACACGGTGTAAAGCGCCTGGCACAGGTGCGTTTCGGGCGTGTACAAAGCCACTTTTGCCACTTTAACGGCGGAAAAAAGGGTCTGTGCGCCAGGCGCATGGGTCAAAAGGGTTGTACTTAAGTGTCTTAATTAACCATTGGTGTGTTTTGGGCGTAACATGCTATAAACCAATCAGAGTGTCCTCTCCCATTCCCTTTAAAAGCCAGACGTGTTTGTACCTTGGCGCATTGCTATCATGATGGCGGATTTGCTAAGCAGGAAGGAGAGATTTTCAGGAGAAGAAACTGAACTGGTCGTGTGTGATGTGAAAGCGCGCGAGCAGATCATATCATGATACTATTTCACATTGTAATATATATTTTTTTAATCTGTTGCATGTTTGTGTTCTGCTGCGTTTCCTTTTTGTGTAACAGGCATAGTGTGCGTGCGCATTTTACTATCGAGGTGTTTTAAAATCGACCTATACAATTCAATTCAATTCTAACAACTTTATTCATCCCTAAAGGGCAATTCAATTTTGCAGTCAACCAGTCACATAAAAAACAAACAGACAAAATAAACCATCGCAATCATTCAATCAACCAACATGTCAGTAGCAGCAGGTCAACAAATGGGAAACCCAGGCAAGAGCAACAAAGCACACACAGGTTGTCGAAATTAAGCTAAATTAAATAAATATACAACCATAATCCCACTTAAGTAAAGTAAAAAATACATAAATTGAAGCATTATGCTTCCCCAGAATTACATTACTGAATGTTGCAGGTTGCTGCCATAAGCACCGAAACTAGCAACAGCCGTTTTCTGGGTGAGGATGGTCTTGTACCCTCCGATGACTGATCAGAGTTTAATAGCGCTGTATTGTCACAATTTGGCCCTGCACTGCTTTACTTGCTTTTACTTTGTTGGACATGCTGGTTCAGTTTGCAAGCAGGATACGCTGGACCTCTAAAGTACCCTTCCAACCTGTTTTCCCCCAAAAACATCTGTTCCAACAACAATTTTAGACAAACAATATGTCTTCTTTACTTTTGTCTCTTAGACACATCTGCTGCTGTACATGGAGCAACGTTTTCTGACACATAGCATATGGTGGGTCTGCTCTTTTGTTTTGAGAAAAAGGTCTTTTGGTTTTACACTTTTTTTCATTTTAGGAATATACCTGACACTTTCATCCAGAACAGCGTGGCAATAAGTGCAACTATAGAATAAACTCAAATTCCTTGAAAGTAACAAGACAGTATTGAGTGCAAAGCTTGGAGCTATGGATCACCGTAAACCTGGAATAATAGTAATATGAAAGAAAGAACAAGCTCACAAGAGAGGAAAAGGGGATTTTTTTTTAGAAGGAACTATAGTTTTATATGTACTTTATATACTTGCATTGACATTCATACCAGAGGTCCCTACTTTGTATTTTGAAGCTGATAGCTGGAGAGAAGTAAGGTTAAAAGAAAGATGAATTCAGATCATGGTAGAATGCTTGAAGAACCAAAGACGCTGAGACACTGGGCCCTTAATGTCTGTGCCTTCGACAACCACTGAATACTTTAAGAGCAGTGTTGGGAAGGATACCCCAAGGTACCTAAACAAGCAGATAGATTGTTGTATTTGTAGTCCCGAACTGCATACTACAAAAATCTAACCGCAGTCTAAGCTACCACGAGCTAATTTTAGCTAACGTTAGCTAACATGTCAAACAGGGCTAGTCTTTCAACGGCTCCGGGGATAGTAAATCAGCACGTAGGAGAATGTAAAGTCACACGTCATCTACAAAATAGCAAGGTGACCAGTAAAACTACAGCAGATGACTACCCTTGGCTAAAAATAACTTACTTTAAGATGCTTCTTCAGGTTGGAGGTGGAGTAATTTGGACGCTGAAAGGAAGTTGGTTGCTGGCAAGCAGAGGTTGCACTGCAGTGCACAGTTATATTTCGTTCTCCCTTCTCTTTATTTAATGTGAAATGCTGTTTGAATTTCCAAGATAGAAACCTCATTCCTGCCCTGGCTCTGTTGTGCCGGCTCCGGCTCAATCTCTACCTCTATCAGTGATCACGCAAATAGCTCACTTTTTCGTTTTCATATTGGGGCTTCTGGGAAATGCATGGAGTTGCGAGAGTGAATAAACTCGTGAAACAGAGAAGTATCGTCATGTAATCCATTGATTTCAACAATGTAACTGTATTCTAAATACCAGTTAAATTGTAACTGTAACGGAATACAGTTACTCATAATTTGTATTCTGAATACGTAACGCCGGTACATGTATTCCGTTACTCCCCAACACTGTTTAAGAGGACGTTGGTAGATTTGCTTAACAAATAGACCAACCTAGAAATTGGTTTTATTGGTGGTAAAAAAAGCAAACACTTTGTTTTTCTTTAAACACAGCAGCTTTTTAGGAACACAGAAACTTAACCTGCATTGAGATGGCACAGACTAGTTTTGGGCTGTAGAAACGCAAACATGTTCGCTCAAAAAGGTGTTGCATTGATCCTTAAGTTCATCATTTTAGTTTGGACCCATTAAAGACCATAACTGAGAAACCAGCAAGAGTAGCAGTTTCTTCCAACAGCAGATGGTGGAACAGGTGAAAAGTGAGGTGAAAGAGAAAAAAAACAAAACACCCAGACTGACTCAAGGGAACGTGTAGGTGAAGTAGCCGTAACATCCTCTTTGAGACCTGTATGGGGAAATCTGGTCTTAATTTTACGAAATATGAGCACAAACACTGAAAAGAGCCTACAAAATAAAATACCCATTGGCATAACCCCGGCGACATACTCAATCTAACACAACCCGCCTTTCCTCTCACATCTAGTTCAGGTTACTACCTGGAGGATCTTTTTGCGTACGTCCTTTGTTGTTTCTACATGAGCAGCCATCATACAGTAAATCAAAGCACACAACGCTTGTAACAGCATCTTCTGCAGGTATTACTGTAAGCTTTGCTGTAGGTCTTTGTCTTTTTCTTTTCACCAGAGACTTTGATAAACTTGAAAATATTACTCCTAATCTGCTGCAGAATCACTCACGAAAAAAGGAATAACAGAAGAACAGAAGAACATCAAAATACATACAAGAGGAGCACATAAACCTTAAGCGCGTAAGATCTATTTTTTAAATCCTAAAACATTGTTTACTAACTTGATGCTTGTTGAAAAAACACATCCAAAGCACTTTTAAGCCTAGGTAGATTTACTTTCCCCCTTTTGAGTTGCATTTTTCTTGAAGAGATCTGTCAGTTTTTAGCCTATTAAAGCCCACAGGCTTTAAACAAGAAATAAGGGCTTATGCTATAATGGGAGGTTCCCCGGAGTCTATAGATTTACCTCACACCAGGCATTAGCAGAGGTTACATTGGCGCAGTGACAAAGAGTTTCACAGAATATACATTAAATGCAACTCAGAAGAACCTGAATGGAAGCCATTGTAAGCACCCACAACATGCATTTACTGTATCATTCATCGATCTTTTCTTCTCCCTGTAAAGCACTTAAAAAGTTCTGTTTTTGAAAAGCTGTTAAAGCTTATTTAAGTTTGCTTGCTTGCTACCAGTTAAATAATGTGTGCGAAGATGTAGAAAGTGGAATAAATAAGCAGTATGTAAATTGAAAATATAGGCCAGAACATTGGCTAAATTTGTTGCGTTACAGACATAATGCTATGCATGTCCCAATGCAACTACACTTTTTTGTAAGCTTCCAGTCTGTTTTTTTGTTCTTTTGTTATGTGCTTAATGAAGCTTTGATAGCTGCCATTCAAATAGCACAAACCTCCTACTTTGTATATGTTGTGACCAGCTGAGCTGTATTTATAGTGATCAATCAAAGTGCTAGTTTCGCATTGAGCTTTCTTGTTGAAACCATACTTAAAAACAATCTGTATTAGTCTATATAATACATTGTCAGCCTGCTGTCCCGCCAGCACCTCAGGAGCTGTGCTGCTGAAAGGTTCTAAAGACGGTGACATTTTCCGACTATGGTAGATGTAAGTAAGTAGGTGTGGATTGAACTTTCAGTCTCTAGGTTGTGGTTCCACTCCTTTTATTTATTTCTCACCGTGCCTTCCCTATCTCCCCTTCCCTATTTACCTGTCACTCACTCTCTTATCTTTCTCTACTTCCTTTCCTCTGCCTCTCTCTCCCCCTCTGCATCTGTAAATCTATCCTTCTATCATCTGATGCTCCTCAAGGAAACCAGTTATCACTCACACACACAGTCATACATGTGACTCACAGGTCTGCATGACCTTGTGTCAGTGATGATTGTGTTCCTGTGTAAGAGAGAGATAGTGTGTGTGTGTGTGTGTGTGTGTGTGTGTGTGTGTGTGCGTGTGTGCGCGTGTGTGTGTGTGTGTGTGTGTGTGTGCGTGTGCATGTGTAAACAAGAGGCAGATTTTATTTATTTATTTATTTCCTGACACAAACTGCCTGACAGGAGTACAATCACAGATAATAAATGTTAAGTGTTTTCCTTTTTCCCTTGCATTGGATAATTGACGGTTTTAAACCAGGTGAGGATGTGGAAAGCTTATGTAAGGGACAGGGTGCAGATGTAAAGGGAATTCATTGGACTTAAGTGATTTTTCTTTTTAGCAGAACAATCTGTTATCCTTTTCTCGCATATTGCTTGCTTCCCTGGGTCACTAGTCCTGTGTGTAAAGGCTACGCTATAAATATGCATGGCTTCATTCACATTCACCTCATTCCTCCTCTCCATTCAACTGTCCTCTTGTTTTTGCTTTTTTGGTGGTAAATAAGGTAAATAAAAAACATGGGTTAACTATGTATTTGGTAACAAATAAAAAGAGGCACTGGAGTTTGGTTATTTCTCCTTGAATCAGTGCTCGAATTATCTTTTTGTCTTTAAGGGGGTCTCTATCTCATAAAAAAAAGTTGGCACACCCTGCACATAGCCTAACAAGGCTATACTGCGCTTTTGCGCAGTATATGCACACATTAGGTCTAGGCTATTATCTTGACACACGCACACAACAGACAGAGATTCTTTTTTTTTTTTTTACAGAAATGGAGTCCTTTTAATTAATTTCAACATATTATTGATTGTAATAGTCCATATTTCATTTCAATTTCGCAATACAAAGAAATAGACTAAACGATTTAGTCTGAGTGTCATTCTCAATTTCACAATGAAATAAATAATTGCACAGCCAAACTATGTTGTAGTCTTATAATGTGCACGTAGTGATAACAACACCTGGTTGTTTAATTGTCTCGTGTGTTGAACCGTGGAAATAAATAGACGAACAATTTTGGAATTTGCACTGAGATGTTGTCTGGAAGCCTATTCACTGAATATTCTGCCATCAGAGATTGCATTGTATTGCTGACAGGTGTTTCAAAATATCTGGGAACTTTTCCAGAGCTCTGAATGGCAGATGATAGCTACAGATTTATTTATTGAAGATGTATTGGTGGTATTTACCTCAAAAGCACATTAACCTAAAAGCAAGGTGACTTCTTCGGACTTGCGAGTGCTGTCAAATCGATCGTAGCCTATGCGGTTTGCTCACATAACCTAGTGGTGTGGTGGTGAAGTGCAGTCATGCTGCGTTCACGAGCATAGGGTAGGCTCAGGTCTACGTCGCGTAGTAGCCTATATTTTATATTTTAATTTAATGTCTTTAATGGTAAGAGACCGCACAGGGATGGATAATGAGCGTTGTTTAAGATTAAATTACAATGCCACATATGGCAGACACATTCAGATGTGAGAGACCCCCTCAGATTTTTTACTTTGTTGCTTTCATGGGAGCCAGTCCTCACTCTATGGGAGCTCGGCTCCCTCTGGCTCCCATGTAATTCGAGCACTGCCTTGAATTCATGATACCTATTCCACAATTGGATTTTTTTGGGGCATATTTCTAAGGTGTCTCTTACGATAATCACACAGCAGCTAAAGATGGAGCAAAACCTGAATTTTAAAAAAACATGTCTGAGAAAAAGAGCAGAGCAGAGGTACAATCTGCATAAGTGAGGTAAAGAGACCCTGTGGGGCATATAAGAAATTCCTCAAAAAGAAAGAAAGAAAAAGAGACATTATCACAATGAGAGAAACGCATTCGACATTTAAACTTACAATTGTGATTTAAAAGAGCAGAGGGATACTTTATTCACAGTGTAGCTTTTTGGCATAATGGCCTATTGCCTTTTCCCTCCACTTGGAAAAAACTAGTGTTGAAGTGCCTATAAACAAGACACTGCTCCAGAAAAAAAGGAAAAGAAAATCAATTGTAATGCTCTGTGAGCTACTCAATGGCCAACAGGAGCAGACTGTGAATGTGTGTAACTTATGAGTGTCACCCAGGGAACGAGAGAGGAATAAATGGCCATTTAATGTTCATGCTGTAAATAAAGTTTCAAGTGTATTACACTGAAATTGTTCAACATCATAGATTTGGTATGTCATTAGATAGTGACAACTGATACCTGTAAATATGTGTTGAGGCTTATCACACAGAATGTGTTGCAGATCAGTCATCCAGATTCAAGACAGAGCAGCATCGTTGACATGAAAAATAAAACAAAGCTTGATACATACAGAATGAGGAGAGAGCACACGGAGAAGTTTTGCTTGTCTTCCCACATTACCTAAAAAAAAACTGTCCGACTGAGAAAGAAAGACACACAGACACTCAGGCTCTGTTGCTGTACACAGACATGACAGAAGCAGCTTAGGGACACAGCCTTGTCCATCATCCTGCTTGTTGACAGACATGCACACATGCACACCAAAAGTCCTGACAGATGCACCATGGGACAACAGTGTCGCTGTGTTTTCTTACATATGTAGGGCTGGGCATTGTTCAAAATCTTTCGATCCGGTGCCAATTTCGATACCTTTTGTCATTTTTTTAGTTGATTCTTAGCAAAAACCCCTTTGTTCTTTCACAAATATGTGCTCATTCATGTGTAATTACTTCCACCAACTAATCAAAGTATTCTCGTACGCGTAGAATCTGCCATTCACAATCATTCAGAATACATATGAGCGACTCGCTTGAATGACGGCCGTCATGTTGTGCCTCCATCTTTAAAATACATTAGCCATTTTACTCGCGCTTTTACACTCAGTGACACTGTGACGAATGCCAGGGAGGGGAAGGATTGTCTACCTTGTAACATAAACATAATCATATGTGTCGTGATTTCCCTGACAGACAACTCATGTAATGGAGTTGTAACACAGACTAGCTACAGCTAGAACAGCTGCGTGTAAACGATGGAGATACTAAGAGCTAATTTCGGTTTCATTGACATGATTGTTCATACTGCTCAGAGAAATATATTAAAAACACAAAGCTCTGTTGCTTCTCTCCTATGCTGTAAACATTGCCTTACACTATTAATCTCGTACAATATACAGAATAACGATAGCACTGATACTTTACTAACATTAGCTTGCATATGTTTGGGAACCAGATAGCTAATGTTAGCAATGAAATGGTACCAAAATAACATAAAACTATTATTACACTGGAAGGAACACTCACAGACAAAGTTGTAGTTCTTGGAATAATACGACCACCGTAGGAGTTAAAACGTGCTCGGAATGGGAGGGGCTAGAAAGTAATATTCAGTTGGTTGTCATATACAATGTCTAGTTTCTAGTTTCTAGCACTGGAAGTGCAAAGGAATGTAATTGAATTGCCTTGTTGCTGAAAGGTGCTGTAGAAATAAAGTTGCCTTGCCTTACAACCTTAGCCCGTCAGTCAGTCACCAGGGCATAGAAACCACTGTTGTGCCTGCTTGTCTCAGAGGAAGTGTAACGTCAACAGTGACCACTTTCTTCTCTCCATTAATATCATATCCCAGCACACGCTGTCCGTGTGAAGTTTTGAAAAACTGTAAACACACTTGAAACCACTTTATCGGCATTGCCGTGACTCACCATGACTTAAAAAAAAACTGCAGAGCCGATGTAGTTTGCTCGAGTTTGCTCAAGTTTACTCCGTCCGCACCTCTGCGAGTGTGTGTGTGTGTGTGTCGGAGCTCCGCTCTCTGTCAATATGCAGAGAGGACAGATAAGCTTGTGCTTACGCGCTCAGACGCTGTTGGAACCGAAATTTGGCACCGAAAGATTATTTTTCGATACATCGGAGTATTTTCGGTCGGTGCCATAAAAGTATCGACGTTCGGTGCCCAGCCCTATACATATGTGATTGTGTGTGTTCTTATCCAGCAAAGCAAAATCAATCTACTTTTCATTTCTGAATTTCAGGGGTTAACTGACAACCCCTAAAAGCTGTAGACAGAGTTGTGATTGAAAGCCTCATTCTGCTTTAAATTCAAAGGTTTGAGACCCCTGGCTGTACGTTATGATGAATTTACAGGGATCTAGGATTATTTTCAGAATGCCAAAATATTATTTCCATTTGGTAATAACTCTCTTTTTCTGTGAAATAACAACTCTTTTTAATATTTAGGCAAGATCAAGGAAATAAGTCAGTTCTCTTGTTGACATTTACATAGCCTGGCATCGCCAGACTAATTCGCAAATGAGTATTAGTCTGGAACCTCTCAGTTTATTTTTCGATTTCCAATGCATGTTATCAACGGTGCAGACCAAAATGCCTCTAGACACAATTGGATAGACTTACAACCAATCAGAGCAATGTGACGAGACCTACAACCAGTCAGAGCAATGTAACAACGTAGCGCTGAAGGTTGCGCGGTGTTTGATCCATTTTGATGCAGCCGACCGGGTCAAAAACAGTACACTAAAATGTGTTTCTAAAAACATTTTAGGCGACAAATAGGCAATGCTTTAACCATATCTTACTTCATAATTGATCAGCAGCGCCTAGTTTCACAGTTTAATCTGAGTTTCGTGAGCCTGGAAAATTGCGCTGGACGGAGAATGTCAGTTACGTCCAGTAACTACGTTGTGTAACTACATTCAAGCATGACGCTCCTCTGTCAGTCATCAAACTTAACCCGCCCCCGCTCAAAATCTGTCTGAACGGGAGGGGGGCCAGACATATCTGCCATAGCAAATTAAACATGAGCTTGGCAGATTCATCTGCATTTACAGTCAATTAGTCATAAAACCGCAAGAAAGATGGAATACATAGGCTACTATAAATTCAGTTTTTTCAAAAGGTCCTCGAATATTTACAACTATAGGTTATTTTTCAGTGACTCGTCTGGGCAACTAAATACTTGAGAAATTGGTATACAAATATTGTGACCATGATTAAAGCTGCGTTTTCTCAAATGTTCTTCAACATCAGCATTTACTTGAAATATTCACTTACTTTCTACAGTAGAACTCCTGAGAGAAATATCTGGCTCATTAGCTCCTAAATGCTCCACTGTGTTTACCAGCTCATCGCTAACTTTGTTGCAGGAAACGTTCAGTTGGTTAATCACAGCTGTTTCACTTAAAACAGCTGCCTGCCATATCTAGAAACAAGGTTGATGAGAGCAGTGAGATTTAACTAAAACAGTAAAGTTGTAAAACAATTAGCTGAAAGACTGAAATGGTCCATTGAGCTGAAGGGACCTGCAGGATCGACTGATAATTATTTTGAGTTTCATCGCAACAAAAAACTTCTTTTACAGTAAGTATAGTTATTTTATATGACCCCCTCGCAAAGCTATGGTGGCCCTGAAGTGCAAATCACAACAGCAAATAGAAAAACGCAACAGCAAATCATAAAACACAACGGCAAATAGGAAAACACAACGGCAAATATGAAAACACGACAGCAAATAGGAAAACACGACAGCAAATATGAAAACACGACGGCAAATATGAAAACACAACAGCAAATAGGAAAACACGACGGCAAATATGAAAACACGACAGCAAATAGGAAAACACGACAGCAAATAGGAAAACACGACAGCAAATAGGAAAACACGACAGCAAATATGAAAACACGACAGCAAATATGAAAACACAACAGCAAATATGAAAACACGACAGCAAATATGAAAACACGACAGCAAACATGAAAACACGACAGCAAATATGAAAACACGACAGCAAATATGAAAACACGACAGCAAATAGGAAAACACGACAGCAAACATGAAAACACGACAGCAAACATGAAAACACAACATCAAATATGAAAACACGACAGCAAATAGGAAAAGACGACAGCAAATATGAAAACACGACAGCAAATAGGAAAACACGACAGCAAATAGGAAAAGACGACAGCAAATATGAAAACACGACAGCAAACAGGAAAACACAATAGCAAATACGAAAACGAAACGGCCTGTTTGCTGTTGTGTTTTCATATTTGCTGTCGTCTTTTCCTATTTGCTGTCGTGTTTTCCCATTTGCTGTCGTGTTTTCCTGTTTGCTGTCATGTTTTCATATTTGCTGTCGTGTTTTCATATTTACAAAACAGCAAGATGTCGCATGCCGGAAAATGCAGGGTGCATAGCGTTTGATGAAACTATATATATATTCTCTGGTGATGACAGTCTCATAGTTGCTGCATGTTAATGTCTCGTCAACCCTGACTTTTTCTTTCCTTAAATGGTCTAATTTAAATACACTACAATTCCTCACAGAAAATAGTATTTTCTGCCTGTTTTGACATTTTGTTGTCACCCTTCAGATAATATGTGTTATAATCACTGGCAGTCAGTCTCAAAATGTTTGCTAACAGGCCTCTACTTTCTGTAATAGCGGGGGCTTTGGGCAAATGTGGGTTTGCCAGTTTTACGCCTGTCACAATTTGGGTTCTGATTTGGTTGGACTATAGGACTGCATCTCTAAACGTGTTGTGTATGAATGTTTATACAAATTATATATTCCATATTTGATACATTAACAAGAATGAAATATGTGCTCTCTCTGGGCTTTTTGATGGAGGAGTGCTAGAGAAGTTTTATTTATTTATTTATTTTGTATGTTTTACTTATGATTTGTCTTTGCCACAACCTTGTCATCTGAAAATTTCTCGGGTGCATGTTTCTCAGCCGGTGTTCAGGCGATACGTTTTTGTTTTCCATTCCTGTCAGTCTGTCATTCACATTATATCTCCTGTTTGTTTTTCTCCTCCCAACTCGCTTTGCTCTACATATTTTTGATGCCACAGTCTGGTTGAAGTAAATTTCCTTTTGATGTGGATTATCTTAAATTCTGGATTGGTTGAGGAGGAGTACAGAGTGAATGGGAGAAAGGTGGAGAAGAGGCAGAGGTAGGGAGATAGAGGAGACAGAAAGAGAGAGGGATGGAGAGAAAGAAACAGAGGAAGCAGAACAATGGCAGGTAGTTTTTTTTTAAATTGTATGTAACATTCAGCTGTTAAATAATAAAAGAGGAGTTTTTAGGAGACCACCTGCTAATTTATGCTATGTTGCTGCGCACACACACACACACACACACACATGCATGCACGCACACGCACACGCACACACACACACACACACACACACACACACACACACACACACACACACACACACACACTCTCTCATTTTTTCCTAACTGTAGCAAACAAACAATACAAACACCGGTCAACCAGGGAACATTTTTCCCTCCTTGATAATGAACCAAGAAAAATGAGTTCAGAGTAGAAAAAAAATGTGTTTTCAAGTTGTTCCCTTTGCGCCAAACACCAAAAAGCAGCTTGTTTAGATTACTGTACAGCACACACACAGGTGCATATATGCATACACACTCATTAACATATGTAGCATGTCAAAGGATGGGCATGGCATATTTGCTGGCAGTTTTTGGCAAGACATGAAGCGAGACAAATGCAAGAAAGTAATAATGAGAAAGGAGACAAAGAGGATTGGCAGTTTTTTCTTTCCTTCTGTGTAGAGGAAAAAGTTTATTAGAAAGTGCGTCTGTGTTGGTAGGCCTATCTGTTGTTTGCCAGAGACTATTGTTTGTGTGTTAATGAGAAAAGCAGTAAACAAGCTTGTGTGCATGTGTGTGCGTGCCTATGAAGTGTGTTAATAAACTGAGGGAGGGTCTCGTCAAGGTGATGAATAGAACAAAACACACCGGGACGGATTAGAGAGAGAGAGAGAGGGAGAGGGAAAGAAAATAAAGAGATTAACCATAGGATGCCTTGAGATTAAAGGGTGGTTGAGGGGCAGAGGGAGGGATGCCGTATAGGTATATAGGGAAGGAAGAGAGGAAGGAAGGAAGTAGGGAAATCACAGAGGGATGGATGAAAGACAGAAGAAAACTTTTAGAAGGAGGTGAGGAAAAGAGATGAAAGAGAAGACCTGGTAAGGAAAATAAAGGACAGAGAGAAGCAACGAGGGAATGGTGAGGAAGGAGGAATAGAAACAAGGAGGACATCTGGAAGGGAAGAATAGGGAAGATGGGAAGGAAAGGAAGGGATGTAAAATCTAATAGAAAACCAAAAGAAATATGGAAGTATAGGGAGTTCAAGCCAAAAATAAAGGAAGGAAGAAATAATCCAGATTAAAAAACCTGGATGGAAAAGAAGAGGCAGAGATGAATGGCCTTAATCTAAATGGAGAGAGAATAAAGAAAAAACGGAGAAGGGAGAGGATGAGGGATTGCAAAACATGAGGGACAAGTAGGGCGTTACATGTATAGTATATTTGTGTTTCTAGAGGAAAAATGCAAAGAAAATAGATCAAAATTAACAGAACAAAAAACAAATCCTAAGAAATTGGCCATTCATTGTTGCCTTTCTCACTCAGCATGCATCCGATTCATCCTCCATGCATCACTTACTCTGCTGAAAATGTTACCTTTCATAAGAGCTTCTTACGGTGGCCCTGAGAGGCCACAACACTCAACAATAAGAAAACACACGCAAATAAACCACAGCACACAACAATAAGAAAACAAACGCAAATAAACCACAACACGCAACAATAAGAAAACACACGCAAATAAACCACAGCACACAACAATAAGAAAACAAACGCAAATAAACCACAACACAATGGAAGTGTTTCCAGGGGACACTTTTAAGTGATGCACACAGGGCTGCAGAGATGTGGCGTTTCTCAATCTCAAGAATGCAAAGAACGGACTTGTGTTCTTGGGGAGAACGTTCTTGCTGGTTGTTCTTGGAAGAATGAACTTGCAAGTTCACCAGCACAGAAAACTCTGTTAACAGTTTGAGACAATGCGTTCCTGCTGATTTTGCGCTACACCCCCAGCACAGAGGCTACCTGCAGTGCTCCAAAATAACAGCTAGAAATAAAAACCACAACAATATAACCACTTTGTATTTAAACAATCTCCGGACAAGAAAACCTCACAATGTTACAGCTATTGCAATGATATTGAAAAATAAAACTTATTGAGCTTTAATTTTATTGTTTATGGTTTAGCTCAAACACCCCTAACTTATTCAAAGGAGTGGAACGTGATCCCGACTATTAGTGTATTTGTTTAAGTCAGTTTAAATTATAAAAAGAAGTAGGCCTATGCACTGGCGTGTCCTAGGTGTCTCTATTAGTGTTATGTGGAATTATCATTTCTATATTATTGTAGTGCACTGTATATGCCCGTGGACAACAGATGGAAATTAGTAATTCAAATTTATAAAGGTTGGTGTCTCCCTTTTAGTCTACATAACATGTTATCACTTTATATACTACACTACATGTTCATTTATCATACAGACTGAAACTCAACTTCTAATAAATCAGAAAACAAACACACCAAAAAAAGTATGAACTAAATACCAAATCTAATGTATGTCATAATTTAAACAAGTCTCCAGAAGAGAAACGGGAATTACTCTCTCCCCCGTCTCTGCCTGCTACGCTGTGGCCGTGTGTGTGTGTGTGTGTGTGTGTGTGTGTGTGTGTGTGTGACAGCCGGCCAGAGAGGTTGTGGAGTTTAATGCCGAAAAGGCAGCTAACCACAAGTTCCCATTAATCTTATGATGGACATGTGTTGTGATATTTAAACAAACGATCTGTCAATGGCGAAATAAAAGCCTCTTATTTACGAGACCGGTCTGAGAGACCTCCAGCTTACAGCGGGGTCTCCGAGCATGACCGAGCGATGAGCTAGCGCCCCCGGCAGGTGCTAGCTGGCTGTCGCGTCACTTTATGGAGCTTCTCAATTCCGAAAACTTTTAAGCAAATTGTCAATTCGGCAACGATTTTTGCAAGACTGCCTATATTCAAAATCTAAACTGTTCATTTCTCCCCTAAAACGTTCTCAGAAGTGAATTTAGTGATGAATAAAATGGCGAAAATTGTTAAAATTGTCCTGTTGTTGGTCTGTCTATGTACCGGAAACCAGACCCTCGTTGAATGACGAAATGAATGTTGGGATACGGGTGCTGCCAAGTTCATACAAGTTACCAACCAATGCATCCTCGGTAAAATGGGTCAAGACATTTTCGGAAATCTTAACTGTTCTTGGTGAAATGCGAACTTGTGTATTGGGACAGTACTTTGGCACCACAAGATGACGTTTCACAGGGACACAAGTCAATAGAAGAACACAGATTGAAACGCCAATGGTTGAGGCACGTGTGCATCACTTAAAGTGCCCATATTATGAAAAAATCACTTTTTTGGGGATTTGGGGTGTTATTTTGTGTCTCTGGTACTTCCACACGCATACAAACTTTGAGAAAAAAACATCCATGCTGTTTTGAGTGAGATACGGTTTCTGAATGTCTCCTGCCTTCAGTCTCTGGGTGAGCTGTTCAAAATCTGCACGGCTTTCTACGTAACTAGCCGAGACGAGGGGCCTAGGGGGCTAACTGTTAGCATTCTAGCGCTAGCATGCTAGCTCGTTCTCAATGGCAAAACACTGCTACAACACACACAAATTCACCCTAATCTACAAAATAAATTGTATATAAAATTGTAAATAAAAAAAATTGTATAGAACTACTTACATGTCCCTGTTCTGCAGGTATTCCACACAAAATTGGAAGTGTGCCCTCATTTAGAAGAAGTCTCCCGGCTAATCCTGCCTTGTACAGGCCGAAGTTGCAGAAACAGCTAGCTAGCTCATGTAATCCTTACCTAGCTACTGCACGTGTGCGACTGACAAGAAAGATCTTACAGAAGTTGCTAGGTCTCACTCTGTAGCTAAAACAGAGACCTGACAGAGGGTGAAAAGAGGATCAGCAGCAATGTGCAGTACAACAAAAATATGGTGTTTTTTGAAAATTAAACCATATAAACCTATTTTGATACAATCTCAAATTACAATTATGAACCTGAAAATGAGCATAATATGGGCGCTTTAAAAGTGTCCCCTGGAAACACTTCCGTTGTGTTGTGGGCTACTTGCATGCGTTTTCTTATTGTTGCGTGCTGTGGTCTATTTGTGTGCATTTTCTTAATGTTGCATGTTGTGGCCTCTCAGGGCCACCGTAGCTTCTCCTGGCACTACTTTGTCTTCTCCCACCAAAACATACCGTGGGAGGCAGCACCATGCTGATATATGAATTTTAAAATAAATTGTATACCAAAAGTATGGCAGGTATCAGAGATTAAAAGAAATCAGTGAGAAATCAGAGTTCCAAGTGAAACAAATTAAATTTTTAGTACATTTCCTCTAAACTCAACTTTCTTTTCTTTTTTATGATGTGCATGTGTTGAACTTAGATTAACCGCGCTTTCTCTTTTCTCTCTCTTTGTTTCTTTCTTCATCCCTCCCTGCAGGGTGTGGTTCCAGTCAGGCATTAACTTCCTGGCTGTGAAACCCAACAACCTCGTCGCATGGGAGATCAAACAGGAAATGGCGCCGGGAAGCAGTTCTTTGGCAGTGATGTGTCAGAGAAGGGCCTCCTCCACAGCAGAGAGGTAAGACTGAATCTAACTACTCCTTTTTTTCAACCGCTTTTTCTGTCAGCAGCTGATTAGCTGATTTCTTTTGTATTTGTGACATTGTATGCACCATACAATGTCTGAGGAGGTGTGGGGTTATTCTGCGTCAAGGCTATGAAGCTGTTACAGTGATGCCCTAGATTTTGCCAATGAAAGATCTTAGTTGTTTTCACAGTGACAGTTTCTGTGATAAAGAACAAATGAAATATTCATGATTTGTGTATCATCCGTAGATTTGAGTTTTCAAGGGGTAAGTTCGGATGGCTCTTCTAGCTTGATTCTTGTTTTAATTTCCAAAGCTTTCTGTGAGCTATCCTAACAATGACAGATCAATGAATATAACTGCATTGACAGTGTAACATTAAAAGCTTGTGTTGCTGTCTATTGGCTCTTTAATTGACCTTTCAACTACAAACTCTTACCCATAAAAGTGTGTGTTTAGGTACATATGGAGGAGTATCAAATTCATATTTTTTTTATAATATAAAGAGTTTGTGGGGTTACACATTTTATCCTGTATACATGTGTAGTACACATACACACAGTGGCCTAACAGGCAGCAGTGGAAAGCAATAACCTGTGTATCATGCTAAATTTGCCATTTACTTGGTAATTGCTCTGCCCTTGTGTGGTTGGTTATGTTAGTGTGTGTGTGTGTGTGTGTGTGTGTGTGTGTGTGTGTGTGTGTGTGTGTGTGTGTGTGTGTGTGTGAGAGAGAGAGTTCAGTTTGTGTCAGGAGGGTAAAACCATGACAGCAGAGTAAATACACCCAGGTTTTTATTTGCTGCTAGTGTGACGGGTGATCAGTACTTGACCCCAGTGCATGGTTAGGATAATTATGTTGTCGTACAGCACTGAAACAAAAAATAACAAAGACAGATTAAAGGTAATCAGTTTTGGATGAGGCGTAAAATCCTCAAGCTGCTGAGAAAAATGTCTCAGAGACTGAGGTTAACTGGTAACAGAGAAAAAAGTGATTGTGAGTGCACAGGGTAATGGTACAAAAACACAATGCATGAGTAACAGGTAGGGAAAATAAATGACATTAATGAAAACAGCCTTGCTGCATGCAGGTGGTGTGACTCACATACTGTTACAGTTCAAAGCAAGCTCCGAGGACTACAGTCAATTAATTGTATTCCTAATTGAGATATGAAAAATGCCTATTTTATGATTGACAGACGCACAGTAGGGCTAAATAGTTATGGTTAAATCACTGTGACACCTTCAAACAATTTCTTTCTTGTGCATTTTTGCATTTAAATGTTGACTTTAAATGTTCTTTCTAAAAGGGATACAGTAAACGGCATGTCATATTTTAATATATGTATATATATATATATATTAAACTGTGCTACATTCAAGTGACTTACAGCTTACTGTCCTGCAGTAATGCTCATGGATTTCATTCTTAAATATGTACATTTTGAACTTTTATCTCTCACAGTTACATCTAATAATTCAGTCAAAGTACTGTACTCTGAAGCAACACTAATGTACTATTAGATGCAGGCTGTATAGGTAAAATATGTATATCTTTGCTGGTTTCCACTAGTATGGATGCTGAGTGTGTGCACTGTTTATGACACCCACCCACACACACACACACACACACACACACACACACACACACACACACACACACACACACACACACATGCAAATACTGAATGCAATGCATTTTGGCAAGTATGTTGCCATGAATACAGTATATCTGTTTGCATATGTTTGTGATGATGTCACACAAAGTCAGCTGGAATGGAAAGCTACTTGACCAGTAAACATGGATGAGATCTGATACTCTTTTCTTTCTCTCTCTTTTTCACCTCACCTGTCTCTCCATCCATCTCTTCCTTCACCTCTTCTTGTGTTGGAGTGACCGAAGTTCCCATTTTGCTGTCCCTCATAACTCCCCTTTTTTTCTCTCTCCTCTCTGCTCTCTCTCTCTCTCTCTCTCTCTCTCTCTCTCTCTCTCTCTCTCTCTCATAACTCCCCTTTTTTCCCTCTCTCTCTCTCTCTCTCTCTCTCTCTCTCTCTCTCTCTCTGTTGGTGGAGAACAGTGCTGATGAACGACTTCCCATTGCAGAAAACTATTATTGCAGGACCCCAGCTCAATGAGCGCCACTTAGCTAGCCGTTAGCCACGTCTAGCCTTGACTGATGGACAGCATCAGCAGCAATGGATGACCCAAATGTGGTACTGGGGGAAATAAAACTGAAGACACAACAGCTTTAAGCTTTCTAATTAAGAGCAAAAGGCCATTAAAAGTTTTCATCAGATGTTTTTAAGACTTTGAACCAAGTGTCTTTGTACAGTATGTATGGTACAGGATGTTCATAGATTCATACTCCTGCGGTGCACTTCAGCACGGCTGGTGAAATACTGAAGGCATTTGATGAATTCAATCAAAGGAAGTTATTTTCCTGGCCTGTTGTCATCAATCAGGATGGTGTTGTTTGAGGTGTTTAGATGGAGGTGATTTGAAATGGCTGCTTTTTTCCCTGAGCTTTGGCATGTATCAATGAGTGTCGATGTTGTTTTTTCTTCCCCTGAAGGAAAAACTCATCAAAGTGACGTCATGGTAAACACAGAAAGTGATGCTTTAGAAACCAGATTATGATATGGCTCTCAGAGAGGCATACACAAAGAAACACAGATGCACACAGAACACACGCTTTTTCACATTCACAAACACTCACACACCTACACACTCCTGCCAGCTTCAAAGTGATACTATAAACAAAGAGGATTATGATGCAGCAAGCACAAAAATACAAGTGTATTGATGTACACACATGCACAAATAAACATGAGCAGAACACACACACATGCTGGCACACACACACATGCTGGCACACACACACACACACACACACACACACACACACACACACACACACACACACACACACACACACACACACATACAGTATATACAGACTGTTGTCAGCATACAACAGGAAAGATCACAGGCTTTTATGAGTGATTGTGTGGGCAGGATGGCTAATTAAAAGAGCTGATCTGTATTAATCTCTAATGAGATATTACTGGTTGAGACGTGAAACAGTTAATGTGCTTTTTATGAATGAGAGGGCGGGGATGATTACTACCTCTGACAATTAATCTTGTGAATGGATTCCTGTTACCTTTTTTTTTTTTTGTTGATATGCGATCTGACATACGATGTTTGGTGTCCGCGTATACTCGGGAATGTACAGTATGGTGAGTTGATGCGGTAATTAGACCCAGAGCGTTGGCTTTGCTGTGTGTCTAAGTGTGTTTTTCGTGTGTGGTTGTGCATTGTGTTTATGGTTGTGTGTGTCTATGAGGTGGGTGTATGGATGCTGTATTACATACACAGTACTTTTGTATGTATGAGACCAAAACAGAAACCATCATCACGTGTCCCAGGAGACCTCAGTTATGTGTTCATTAAAGCACCCACATGCACAGAAATCTGGATCAAAGCTCTCCTACAGCTCCCATTTGTTTCTTCATTTATTTTATTTATACAGCAATTATTCATTATTTGTGTATTTCTCACTATTTGACTATTCTGATATCATGTATGTGTAATTACACAGCACCATCATACTGTGTTATTGACACTCTGCTTGGTTCTGCCGCCCCGCCCTTCTGCCGCTGTGTACCAGTGCTCTGCAAAATAAAATATAATGAGATGTGTGGATGTGCATGCATGTGTCTCCTCTTCCTCAGAAAATGCCATTGAGGTGCCCTCGAGCAAGACTTGTCTTTTGCTGGAATTCATTTTGATTATTCTTTCAAGTTATTATTAATTTATCTGTCCCTGCTCATGCTATTTTAGTATCATTTTAATAGCCTGTTAATATATAGTATAATCCTGATATATTATTTCTAGCAAATGAATTGGATTATTTACATCATTTTCCATTTATAAATTGTGTTGCTTATGTAGTAGGCTTGACCTTGTTGGGTTGTCAGTGTTGTTACTGATATTATTAGTCATTTTTTACAGCCTCTTGGGAGTTTTGTCTCACTTGTTCCTCCCACCCTGTTTACAATCTTTTTTATTATGTTGAATGTTGAATAAATTAAACCTAACAAGAAATGGAACTGGCTCGGGATGACCTTAGTTGTGTCTGGTGGGATATATCAGGAAAATGTGCCATAGTTTATGAGTGCGGCACATGTTGCCAGAATGGGAGCAGTGCTCTATTTCATGATCATGATTAGATCTATAGATTAACGCTGTTAATGGGCTTCGTTCAATACTCAAACTGGGGTAATGCACTGTTCACACTCCATGCAGGGACATACTATTTATCTGCTTATCTGTGTGTGTGTGTGTGTGTGTGTGTGTGTGTGTTTGCGCGCACGCGCTAAATGGCGTTGACGTTTTTCATCACACTGAGCCCTTTGCTTGCAGTGGCAGCCACAGGAAAAAAGTCCCATTTAATGATTTTACAATAATTCCTGCAGTAACTGGACCATATTCAAATATATTGCACTGCATGTACTGTAAAATCAAATCAGTATGAAGAAAGTACTTCAGCAAGCCATTGCTAAACTGCAGCTTCTAACATTAAAAGAAGGTGAAACAGGGAAAATGTTTCATTTTAGATATAGATTATCATTGTTTTTTAATAGTTGTACAGTGAACACCAGGTATTGAAGCAATAAACCCTGTGCTACAATCTTTTAAAAGATCTATGATAATTTGCACTGAAAGCAATTATTTTGTTTAGCTAGTGCTGTAAGTTTAGAAACTTTAGTATTACTTTGTTTTCCAGCAGATTATGAATTAGTCCTTTAATGACCTGCTATTTTTATAATAACTAGTGCTGTCAGTTAAACGCGTTACTAACGGCGTTAACGCCATTTTGTGCTCCTCTTTTTTTTTATATTTTTGAACATACAGAACAGACAAATACAATTGAACAAGGTGCTCCTTTTTTAAATATAATATATATATATATATATATATATAATGGGACAAAATAATAATAATAACAAGGGACATTTAGAATAGATAAAAACGTGCGATTAATTGCGATTAATTGCGAGTTGATTATGACATTAAATATTTTAATTGTTTGACAGCACTAATAATAACACACCTCTAATTAGTTTGAACCTGTTGAGATTTAAATAATATGATATCTTCAGATATCAAGATAACAAGAATTTGCATATGATTGTTTTTCTAATCTTTTATACAGTTAAAAGCGTTATGGATACGTTTATTAAGTTGTCTCTTTTCACCTTGTTAGTGTTTAAAGGATAGCTAACACAAAGCAGACGTAAAGACTTCAATACACAACTTCTTTCTTAAAATAGTTTGAACTTCTATAAAACATTTTAATTATCAAAACACATATCAATCCATGTATATCTTCTAATGTTCAAGATCAAAAACAGTGACAGTGAACTAATGTTATTTCTTTAGCTGCTAGTTTATTTAGCATTTTATCCATATATTAATACAAACTATTTTTGAATACAATGTTGTTGAGTGCTGTGTTGATGCATTTATAATCATCATTAGTGTTGCATCAGTTTTTTTCTTGAGCAAAAAAACAGAGCGCAGCCTGTGCTGTTGCAGTAGAGCGTGAGCCATCTTGCAGTCTTTCAATCAAATAGTTATTAGATTATGGTTTGTTACTGAGCTAAAATGAGAGCAAAACTAACAGCTCGACAAAGGCTGATTTATTTTGACAAAACGGCAAGTCAGTGAACAAGCGTAGAACAAGTCTACATTTACATGTAAATCACTGAAAAGTGATAAATAACGTTTTACTAATTCTGGGTGCTGATCGAAATTCGATTTAAGAATCTAAAATCAGGCCAGACAACAACATCTTTTCTCCACTTTCTACAGTATCACTGACAAATGTACAAACCACAAAACTCAAAAATTAGGGCTGTCAATCGATTAAAAAATGTAATCTAATTAATTACAAACTCTGTGATTAATGAATCGAAATTAATTGCATACGTAATTAACAGTGCCTGAACCGATACTTTTTAAGAAAGTAAAAAAAGAAAAGAAAAAAAGGGTACTAAACAACAGTTGGTGACATTAAAGAATGGCTTGTTTATTGCTAAGGCCATATGGTCAAAATTAAATGATTTAATAATAATGTATAACAATAACAATAACTAATTTCAGTAGTAAATTGCTGTTGAACCATCAGATGGGAAAAGGACTTTTACAATAACTTCAAATGCACCATAAGGCTGTAGTTTACCAGTTTCATTGAACGCACCGTCTGTGTTGTTTCTCCGACGGCAGCTGCAGATTGTTACATACCGGTGTTGAATCCTCTACAGTAAAACACAGTCAAACTTTACACCGTTTAGCGTTAGCTGTCAGCATTTTAACCGTGTTTAATCCAGCTACTAGCTAGCGGTAGGCTAACGTTAGCTGCTGTCGAGTACAGTGTTAACTACCGTCATGTGCAGCGGTGTTTGTGTTTCAGAGCATTAGAGAGAAGTGCAGACATATCAGTGGCACCAGATTTCGGTAGCCAGGGTTGGCAGGAAGAAGATTTTTACAAGTAAATGTTCCAATTAATAATCCAGGCAGCACATTCTCGTCTCCCTCCTTCATTTTACAGTCCAATGGTGGCTAGAACGGCTCCGGGTCAAATGTCAATATGGAATGGATTAATCTGCGTTATTTTTTTTAATGCGTTATTTTTTCTCAAGATTAATTATTTTGACAGCCCTATCAAAAATACAGTATGATCTCTAAATGATGACAAATGGTTTATGTGCCAAATATATATTATATGGCCTCTGCTCTGGACAAACTATCTTTTTGTATTAAACAGAATTGTGCGCATACTTTAATCCTAAAATCTAAGTAACCATGTTAACACACTCCCAGAGTTCCCAGTGTTTATTTCTGAGAAATTGTGCATCATGACATTTTTGACAGGCATGTAGTGGATCCTCAAAAAGACTTCTTACTCAGATCACATAGTATAAAACTCTTCATGCATACACACACATGCAAACATGTGCACAACATTTAAATATTCAGGAAAACATGAATTGGTACCCACTTATGCAAATACATGCAAACACCCCCACTAAAACCACATAAACCCATGTTGCTGTAGCATGCATCACTGCATGCCTTAACACAAAGGTAAGCTAACGCACAACATGATTTATTCATCAACACAAGTCATAAATTTCATAAATGTTATATAAACTTGTCATTGGCTGGGAAATGGCGATATTTCAGTTATGTCACACAAACACACACACAAACAGTTCTGGATTATTTCATGTTTGACCTGGTTCTAATCCACACGAGAAGAGACAGAGATGCAGGGCGCAGGGTTAAGTGTTGTATGGTTTTAGTTGTTTGTAAAGACAAAATAACTTAACAGAGAGCCTTTGTTTTGAGTGCTGGCAGTCTCCCTGGGATACACATGCACACACACAGCACAGACATGGGGCCAAGATGTCTACAGTCTCTGTTGGCACACTTTAGGATTAAAAACACAGCAACAGGGAGGAAGGATAGAAAGAGAGAGGGTTGTCTGCCAACAGGAGAGAGAAGGAGGGGGGAGGGAGAGAGGAAGAAAGGGAGAGTTAAAGTGATTGAGTCAGGACGGAAATAAAACAAGAATAATTAAAGAGAGAGGCCCTCTCTGGTACTGTTAGTGTTTGTCCCTGGCGAGAGAAAAATGGAGAATTCCCTTTAGATAGTTACACTCATATCCCATTTTCATTCATCACAGTTTGTCTGTGTGAGAGAGATAACTATTTATGTTCATATTATGAGCATGTAGAGTACATTTGTATGTGTTCTGACATATGTTTCTCTGCTCCGTCACTCTAACCAGGGCCAAAGTACTTGCCCCACTTATTACAAAAAAATGCCCCCCTGATACCACATAAGCACACACATGGACACATACTGTGTACACACGCATCATTGGATATCTCTCCTCATGAGTGCAATTCACTGAATACATTATCTCATTAACTTTTTCTGAACCACATTACATGGCACTATAAGCCAGGCATTAACCTATATCATAAACTTAATCAAAGTTCCCATAGAATTGCCAAATATTTTCCCTCCACTCTGCTTTTCCATATCCCAAACTTCAAGGGTTTTATTTACTGTATTTCAAACTCTGAGTATAGATTTGTCCCTGAAAAATGAAATATAAAGAAATCACAAGGATAATAGTGCAGTGCAAATACACACACACACACGCACACACACACACACACACACACACACACACACACACACACACACACACACACACACACACACACACACACACACACACACACACACAAACGTCTGTGGGGGTTCCTTTAATAGAGAAGCAGAGAAAATGGCCACCCAGTGGTAATAGTCGCTATTTCCTGCCTTCTTTCCCTCCTTCTCTCTTCCCTTTATTGCACAACATCAAGTCAAAAACAAATCTCTATACACATACTCAAACAATATGTGTTTTGATTGCTTTGTAGTGTATTGAAGCATCACCGATGGCTTTCTTCCTCTATTTTTATTTTGACCCTACTCTATTTTTCCTCATCTTCCTATTTTTTCCCTCTACACCCTCTCTCCCTAAATTATTTGCAGATGGAATATTCTGTTTTTATGGTGTTATTTTCTATTTCAATTCCCCTCAAGCATGTTTGGCTTGCAAAAGGTCGATGATGCCTTCCCATCTTTGTGTATTTTGTCCTCTCACATCTTGACCCTGAAAGAATAGTTTGGTCCCAAACAAACATTTCGTTTTCCCTCAAGTGTGCCATTTTGCTGTTTTTTTTTTTTTTTTTTTTTTTGTAGTTCGAGCCGAGTTTGTGGCTGCGAGCTGTAAAGCTGTCCGAGTTTTAAAGCTGATAAACATCAACAGGGCTTTGACAAGAGAGGTGAAGGAAGGAGGAATTAAGGGAGGACAATGTGAGTGAGCGCAAAGAGGAGGCGGGATTAGGGAGAAAAGATAAAATATCAAGAAAGACTTGTAAGATGGATGTGGACAGCACAACTAGGTGGAAAACATAAGAAGGGAAGGTACAGCACTAGAGAAAGCTTATTTCTAAAAATGTTTAACCTCAGGTTGAAACAAATCAACATATGCATCCTTGAGATTTATATTTTGGTCCAAACCACAGTGGAAAAAAAATTTAACTTTGTGGCAGCTTTGTTAGCTCTGATACTGCAGGAAAACCAACTACCTGCACATGAATAAACCTGTCATCCTGCAAGAAAATACTTTTGGGAGCAGGGGTCATCAGAATGAATTTCATTTACGTCCATCTAACTTCAGCTGGGATCCATCAGCTTTTCTCCAAGGTGTGTCATCATTTACCTCCTCTGGAGTTCATCCAATTAAGTAAGTTGACCCTTATGATAGTCCCCAAAAATGCTAATTACTGTTTCTTAGGCTAAAGATTAAATTCAGAAAGCACACAGTCAAAAGTGACGCTTCTACAAAGGATACTCTTGTTATTTTCCAGGTTATGAGACATTTTACATAAGCGGAGGAAAACACTTCAAAAAGAAGGAAAAGGACATCAAGGCAGTTGGGATAAAGAAAGATCCGGTGGGATAAAGGCAACATTTGTGTTCATTACGTGTGGATTGGTGAGTGTTTGTGTGCTCCAGCACTCTATAGCCCTGAGCGATGACCTGGGCTGGCTAATTAGGCCTTGCAGATATGGATGGGGTTTATGTGTACAGCCTCGCCTAGCATCATTCTGTCACTCACTAAAATGACCCTGGCCACCTGAGCACACTCAATCACCAGGCATGAATGCATGCAGACGCACACATGCATACACTGGCTTCACACATACTGAATATATATATATATATGCTGCATGGGATCGCAGGGTTCATCCCGACTATAAAGTAAATACACACAAATTGGTCACATTTTGTGTAAGCATTCATATCTAAACACACAAACATCCGTGCAAACCCACTCACTGCACTTTTCTGAATGTTTTTGTAGGCCATGCTTTAAATAACCTTCCAATCCCATTGGCTTATTCCCCTTGCTCTAACACCCATTCCTCCCTCGCTACCTCTCCCGGTCCTCCCCCTCCTTTCTGTCTCCCCCATCCATCGTCTCCTCACCCCCCATGCCCTTGTTAAACCCCCCTGGGAGCCTGCGTAGCGGGATGTGTGGCTAATTAAGGCGACCCACGCAGACCCCACGTGTTCAAGTCCCTCTCCTTAGAGATGTACAGTGTCATAGAGCGAGCGGTAGTGCCGATGCTTACACTAACTCCCTGTCCCTTGTGTGTGTGTGTGTGTGTGTGTGTGTGTGTGTGTGTGTGTGTGTGTGTGTGTGTGTGTGTGTGTGTGTCAGCGAAGAGGTGTCAAACGTTGGAGATATCCCAGTCCCTCTTTGCATTTCTTTTTCTCCTCTTTGTTTGCTCTCTTATTCCCATTCCTTCCCTCCCTGCGCCCGCATGTCCTCCCTCTCTATCACACCACACAACTTGTCCTCCTTTCACTCTCTCACACAACCCTCTTCTCTTTCCTCCTGTCCTTCTTTTCCTTCCCTTTTCCAACCAGCTCCATTCTTTCATTGTGTTCTCATACTTTTGCCCTCCTACCCTCCTTAGGCGACGGGAACCCCAGAGTCCTATCTCTGCTGTTTAACTAATTCTTTTCATCATGTAAATCAAAAACTTGAGCTTGTGTCCTTGACTTGAGAGCTCTCGAGCATGTACGAGCAAACGAATGACACAAACAAACTGAGGGGACAGAACACCTCTGTCTCCCAGGAGGAAGCTAAAAGGATCTGCAGAAAGAAGAAAAGGAAAAGAAAAAGAGTTAAAAAGTTGCTATACTTTGTAAGAATGTGGGACGAAAGATTGTCTTTCAACGTGCAGGCAGGGGACAGAGGACGAGAGGGGGTTGGAAGAAGTGCAATATTCTTGGCTTTTAGGGGGCTGGTGAATCCTGATGTTTTGAATGACCAACTTTGGGAGGGACAGAAACCGGACGGGAAGAAGTAGATTTTATGGAACAAGGCAAGTTTTTGGTCATATACGCAGTGTATATGACCAAAAACTTGCCTTGTTCCATAAAATCTTTTGGTAATATACACTGTGTATAGAGTACAATCCAATGGCCGGACAATAAAGTCAATACTTGATGGTTTTGCAATAACCCTGGGTTACGTTTTGTACTTCCAATGCCAACGTTTTTCAAATCCTCTCTTTCTGAGACAGCATTAGCCATTTTGCAAAGGCCAAAGACTGAGATACAGTAATAATCTCAGTGGAAGGAACAACAGTAGGGTGGTGGGCACTCCACTGACCTCTTTGACACTCCATTCATAACCTTGTCTGATTAATAAATACTTAAATGTTGAGTACATAAAGACAGACTGCAGGAAAGGAGTAAAAGATATGCTGAAAAGTACTGATGTGCAGAAAACTGAGGCCAAGAGGAGATTTGTGACACGCTGTGTAAACCACAACTTTATAAAACCGTGCTGGGAGAGGAGGAGAGCAGTGGAGGGAGGAAAGGATCAGCATCTATGCTTTGAATGTTTTCCACTTTAATGGCCAGCTTATGAGAGGAGGAGGATAGTGGGAAGGAGGGGGATGGAGAACGGAATGTGGAGAAACCGATTTTACGTCCTTTTCTTTCATGGCTCTGGTGAATGCCTGTATTTTTAGCTTGTATTTTTAGCAGTGAGCAGGAGTAGAGGCGCATGGTGACAGAGCGAGTAAAGGATAGATGAAAATGTAATGGGCAGCTGTTTGCTTTGCCTACTTGGAATGGAAAAGATATCAATGAAAAAGAAGTATGAGGAAGACTGAGGGAGGGCATGATAGGGATTGGAGGAGCGATGGGAGTTGGGAGATTAGACAATGTTCTTTGCTTTGAGGCTCCTGTGAACATGTGTCTTCTTAACATCCAGCTAGCAGTGGGGGAAAGAAAGAAGAGGAGACAATGCATTGTGGTTTGCTTTAAGGTTGGTGAATTCCTTTAAGAGCTGGGAAGGGAGAGGGAATGATACCAAATCAGCTTCAAGGTTGCATTGTAAAACTCATTTATTTATTTTATTCAATGTGCCAATCAAATGCCATCACAGCTTCATGCATGCATGTTTCTGGTGGCGGTCTTGTCCAGTCAAGGTACTAATGGCTGAGTTATTCTTTGATTTATTCCCAAGGGGGTAAGCGAGTATCTGGAAAGCATACCTCCTATGGGGAGATTCTGAGGCTAACAAGCCATCACCTTTCGCTAGCATAACATTGACTCCCTTTCATTTTGGCGTCACTTTGACAGCGAATAACTTTACATCTGAAGCGTTTAAAGACTCTATTTGTCCATTGTTTAGTTCTAAAGAAACACGACAATGTATAAAAGGCTCCATTACCTTGCATCTCACGTTATGGCTCCGTAGCAGCCATTTTTGTAAAAATAGGCTCACGATTGTGTCATGACCACGCAACTTTCTGTCGCACAGTAGAGGAATTACAGTATAGTACAGGAGAAGCTCGCAGGCAATCGGGGGGACATGGAGGCATACAGTCAAGGGAGAAGCCCATAGAGAGTCCATGAAAGCATCGGAACAAAATATTTCAGCAATGCTTTGATGGATTGGAAATACTTACTACGGTATGTGGCAAGTCAATTCATATGAAGTAACATTTATCTTCTATTTTATGAGTTTAGTGAGTAACGGGTAGGGGAGGGGCATTCACAGTTTTGTTTCATTGTAATATAATGACAATAAAGGCTTCTTATCATATCTTAAAGAGTTATCCAAGGAGCCATTTACACAATGGCTTTGTTACTTACAGCATGGCAACCAATACTTACACCCAATGCATTCATTCATTTTAATATGTATTCTACTGTAGTCACCGAGGCAGTGTGCAAGCAGCTAACCTTTTCTATGTTATACAACCTTTTTGATTTCAGTACGTACAGGTCTTACAGGTGAGATAAATTACATTAATATTTAAATGGACACTGAATTAAACTCATGCAATCATGCACTCATGCGTCCAGTGCTCATGTTACCTGTCTTCTGACATGATCTTTTGACATTCATTATATCCTCGATTGTATTTGGAGTAAGTTCTATTTCCATATGATCTAAATGCTATTGAGTAGCTGTAAGAATGAAACCAGCACAGAGACGTGCTCTGACTGAAGCAAGAGCTCGTCAGTGAATTCAGACAGCTAAAATGAAATATTTTTCTACTACTTGCAGTGTTCCTCCTGCTATTTAATTTAGTTTCCTAAAATTTGCTCTCGCAATACTAAATCCACTCAGAGCAACAAAAAGCTTGATATTGTGTGTTTTATGGTTATGTTATTAGGCAGTCAAACTTGGTAAGAAGTCAGGACGTGTTTTTTTTTTTCTTTTACTTTAATTTAACAAATAACCTGCACTGGGTCTTTACCTAACCTGAACCAAAATGTGTTTATTACCTAAACCTAACCACATGCGGGAGTCTGGGGATTCAAGCCCTTGTCTCCAGTGTTAAAACCCTCCATGTACCCTGACAAGCTGTTCTCACTCCCAACTTGTTCTACACAGCAGTTTGGTCAGTGGCCATCAGCGTCTGATACCGACGCACAAGGCACTCTTCAGTCTATGAGACGCACTGCGCTTTCAACTGCTCGACCGCAGTGAGATGTCGTAGTTTAAAGAGTGACAAAGTCCGCATAGGGAGGATAGTAATAAAAAGCGACTTTAATCTATGAGGCCGCTGTTAGTGTCCCGTGTGAAATCAAAAATTAACATTGACTTATTGCACGTCAAGTTATGTATATAACCTATTTAACAAACACACTTTGTTTTAACCCAAACCACAATATTTTACTGCTCCATCTTCTGTCTCATTTAGTTGATACACAGCATAAATCACTTGGCAATGGAAAAAGTGATATTACTAAGGATATCCACCCATCCATAGATCTTTTTGCTGTTGCTTGGGCACAGTTCTGGACATCAGTTGGTCTTCCTCAAAGGCAATATGTTTTCTAAACTATTTATTTCTTCTTAAAATTATTTATTGACCTCATGAAGTTCTGCAATGAGGTCAAATGAAAGCAGATAGGAAATCAATGTCTCGATGTCAAAGCACACTTTTGGTTTTTTAAATATTAGATCTGGCTTATTTCTCTTTCAGTTTCCTCGGCCCAGATTTTCACCATTTTGGGATTTAAGCTAGTGCACTCTTTGCCCTGAGACCTGGAGTTTTATCCGCCAGTCTCCTGTCTTTATCCACCCACAATTTGGCACATTATCCCACCTACAGAGGAAAACATCAAGTGTTAGACATTTAAAAAACAATAATACTTTTCTACGTAGGTTTGTTTGTGCTTCCTGGTGTGGCAGGGAAAGGTTCCTTCCCTTCCTGCTGTCAGTAATTGGTTCCTCCTGTCAATAGAAGGTTAAAATGTGTTTCATAGCTGACAACAGCACCTGTCCTCACATCTGATGATTCCCTGTCTCTTTTTTCTCTCGCACTACCCCCTTCATCTTCCCATCACTCTCTCAGTCTTTCTCTCACTCCCAGTTCCTGTACCCTTCTTTGTGTTTCCCTGCTCTGGTCCTGTGTTTTTCTTTTTTCCCCTTTATTTATTTCTGTTTATATGTTGCTCATTCTACCTTTCCTTCTCTCTCATTATCTATTTCCATCTCTGTTTCAGTTTCTTAACAAGCTGCTTCCTGTCTGTCTGGCACAGCTGTTGATTACCTAATTACCTTGCCTTTCACACACACACACACACACACACACACACACACACACACACACACACACACACACACACACACACACACACACACTAATACACCCCCCCCTCCTCTCTTTCACACACATACACACCCATAGAGGAAGATTGCTAGTGCTAAAGCTATTGTTTACAATCAATCATAAAGGCTGTGTGCATGATGTAAAGTTTTTATATTGCGTGCATATGCACATGTCCTAACACTGTAATACATATTGTAATACCACATATTGCCTGTAAAGGTACAACAACAGATTAGACTCCTAAGGGGGGGGGGGGTCATTATAAAACGTGATTTATGTGTGACACTATCAGTCAGACTCTCTCATGACAAAATGAACATTTCTTGCCATTGTTGGGCTAATTAATGGAGGGGGCATTGACATATGTAAAGAACACACAAGAACAAGATGGCCATGGCATACAAAATAAAATTATAAAATGACTATATCATGATTTGGTTTGAGCAGAAAACACATATGTGCTCCAATAGTAAATGTATGTTTTCCAGTTCAGCTCTTAATTCTTAGTGTTTATCTACATGAGCTAATGCTCAAAGCTTTATGATAATGTTAAGAAGAAAAAAAAAACAGGTACACAGGGTGTTCTTTCACCTTTTTGTCAACAAGAAAGAAGTGGTGATGTTCCTGTTGTCTCTTCAAGACCAAGAGCAGCCTCTGGGTCCATTTGTTTTGCACAGAGAGTAATGTTTTATGGTTTCATTTATTTGCATGAACAAATGGCAAAGCCTGAACAAAGAAGATGTGCAATCTGTGCAGATGACACATAAAAACTCCAATTGGTGCTACCAAAATATCTCAACCCTAGAGGAAAAATAGAAGACGAGCACATAACAGCCGAGCACATAACATCAAACTAAACACAAGGGAGAATGGACAAACAACAGAATCCATAAATAGCACGCAGAGACAATAAAGTATCTCCCTAAAGCTGAGAGATTGATAGTATTATAAGGATAGGAAAGGTGTGTGTGTGTTTAGTTCTAATGTACATTTAAAGAGCCAGTAAGGAAGATGGTGTCTGTTGCACTACTTCCTAGTGGGTGTGTGTTGTTCAACTCCAAAAATAAGCCTCTCTTATCTGTTTTAATTGGTATCATAAATTGGTGTCATAAATTGTTACCCTGTTTTCCTTCCTGAAGATTTATCTGCGTGAACCTACCTTGAACCAATCCTTCTTTCCTCTTGTGCCCCTTTCTCATCTATCTACTCTCACGTCATTGAAGTGAATGGAGCGATTGTTAGAAAATGTATATATTCTTGTTTGTCTCATTGAACCTTTAGAACGTTGTGAACTGAACTGTGCTTTGTGTCACTTTTTTCGCCGAGATCTCGTAACTGCTTTCAGAGTCAACTCAAAGAGGTCTAGCTAGTAGATGATAGGATACGTACCACAAAACATTCCGGATCGGATTGGTTTATAATAGTGCGTGTGGCTATGCCAAAAATCGGTTTCATATTCTGTGGTATTTTACTGGCATAATTTCCCATGTTTACAAACATTGGTTTGAACTAGAACAATATGTAAGACTTAAGAAAATTGTTTTTCAGATTGGATATTGACTTAAGCCCAGCCAATGACGCAAGTTGGTTGACTACAAGTAAAATCCATTTCCATCCCTCTGTCTCTCTGTCTTCCACTCACTTTTTCTTGCTTCCTATTCGATCTCTTTTGTCTCTCCCCATGTAATTAAATTCAAAGGTGCTTTTTGGCATGAGATAGAGTACAGAGGTGCTTATTGCCAAAGAAAAAAACAACTAATAACAGATGAACTAGGTCACCTATTAGATGAAATGACACAAATCACACCCTCCCTTTTTACCGCTATTGACTCTTTCTCTCGCTTCTCGCCACCTCATTTTAGCATCGGTGGAAACCTCTTTTTCTTTTTCTCAGCCTATCTCTCTCCTCTCCTCATTATGTGTGCCAGGATACCCATTAGCTTGGACACGTGCAAAGGCCTCTGCCCTCCTTTTCATTACACACAAACACGATCGTGCGCACACACTTTTCGACTTCACCATAACACACAAACATACTCACAGACCCACATTTACACATGCTTCCACACATGTTCTCTCTTTCACACACAGACACTAATGCTCTTGAGACTAATTATCAGTCAGGTGTGTCATCTTATATTTATTTGGGCCAGTGAGGTGCTAACAAGCATTTCTCTCCTTCTCTTCTCTTGCTTTTCCTCTATTTTGCCATCTGTCTGCCTTTTTCATTCTCCATTCACTTCTGTCACACCATTTTGTTTCTCTCGTCTTTCTCTCTCTCTCTCTCTCTCTCTCTCTCTCTCATCTCTCTCTCTGTCCCTGTCTCTGTGTCTCTCTCTCTCTCTCTCTCTTACTCTTGCGCTTTCTCTCTCTCTGTCTTCCTCCTTCTCTATCCAACATTGCTGAGGCAGGGGTTTTACAGGTTGTGTTCAGTGTCAGATCCAATGAAAAACTGCCAGAGACAAGGGGGTGAAAAAGAAGCGCTGTGCTGCATTAAAATCAGACCGAAGCAAAGGTGTGGTTTTGTGTCAGTCGACTGCTGCAAGTTTTATTCAAAGAAAATGGTCTCAGCAGTCTTGTCATACTGTAGTCTCAGTCATGGAGTGGCAAAGAAAACAATGCACGGACTACGACCTCCAGTTGGTGACAACCAACCAGTCCAATATAAACAAAACTTAAAATTCTTTAAAAGCAATGCACTTCACAAGGCTTTACTCACTCTAAGGCACTAATCGCGATTACAACGAGGGGCAGTTATGACAGCATGAGGTGTATTACTGTTGCTAGGAAACCACATACCTGTCTTTCGATCTCTTGTGTGCCAGTGTTAGTGATAACTGTCTCTGATATCCATCAACAGCAGCTACTTACTTATCTTAGCAGAGTTAAATCTCACAGGAATATTTCTGGGCACCACACTGATGACTGTAAGGCCTGGCTCAGAATTTGGAGCCGTGTAAAGCAAGGTGGATATACTATCTTGGGAACTAAAGGAAACCCCACAGGAAACCTCTGCACAATATTGCAAGAGATTACTGGTGGCTCTATATATTTGCTCTCAAGGAGGGAGACTTCATGTTCTTCAGAATGTGTTGGCACAATGAAGTTCATGTCCTTAAAATTGTAATATTCGCTGAGACTGCCACGTTTTACAACTCGTATATGCAGCCTATATTTTATATCCTGATAAATATCCTTTAATCATTTTAATCAACTTTTCTATAGTATAGAAACTCATAATGAACTGATAATTATCAGTTGAATGAACTGATAATTATCAGTTCATTATGAATCATTATAAACATTGCAAAAAACTGCTTTGCTGTGCTATCTTGCTATGTGGAGGCATGTTTCACCATTATGTTTAACAGTATAATCAAACAAGTATGTTAACACTTAAATGTCCCTCAGCCACCTGGTTACAATACTTTTTGATTTCTGTTTTGTATAGACCTTTACTCTATGTGTAATCGTGCACTTCTTTCCATCCTTCATTTCCATCCAGATGTAGTCGCTTTGCCTGCATGTTAGCGGGCATATGCATGTGTGTGAAAGATGTGAAATAATCTTACATTCCTAACAGAAGGGTCAAAGTTAACCCAGAGCAATCTTTACGCTTGGCCTCTTCTGTCTTGTAACACATGTGAATACATACACTCCACAAGACATATAGCCAAGACATATGTACATATATAGATTAAACAGATGTGTAGGCAGACATCACAGTGTGTCACTATATGGATGATGAATACACATCCCTTATGAGCAGAGATAATTCTACAGCACCAGAGAGAACTGTCTGTCACTGTTCACCTCTCTACTTCATCGCCACTAATATATGTGGTGTAAAACAAACACATATATCTCATACAGAGTTTTATATGTAATATTTATCCTCTGTCATATACTGTACACCTTAGGTTAGTAGGTTAGTAATACTGATTTTGACTCTTGTGAGTAGGATTCAGGTAACATTCTGGAATGTATGGTAATTGTAGGTCTTACTGTGTCTGTGTGTGTGTGTGTGTGTGTGTGTGTGTGTGTGTGTGTGCGTGCGTGCGTGCGTGCGTGCGTGAGTGTGTGCGTGTGCGTGCGTGCGTGTGTGTGTGTGTGTGTGTGTGAGAGAGAGTGACCTGAGCTGGCTGGCAGGGGGCCAAATTGTAGCCAAAACTTTGCCTCCTGAGGCTAAACATTTCTTCCGCTCTGATTAGCATATTAGCATGTCCCAACAAATGGCCAGGGACATTAGCATGGCAGCTAACGAAAAGGGCATCGACCAGGGCGTTTGGTGACATTATATGCTAGTTCATTGTTAATCGATACTATGCTAAATAAAGGTAAGTGGCTGATAATGGGTTTTAAGAGAGAGCATTGTAAAAGGGTGGAGGATGCTGGCGTGCCGGTTTCAATTAGAACATGACTTCAGGGGAGCTGAGAGTGTCCGAAAAGAGGAGGGGGAATGTCAAACTGGTTACTTATTATATACATTGTTAAACACAGATGTATTTTAAGCTTAACAGCTAAGCTAAGCTTACCCTCACCCTAACCATAACCTAATTCTAACCCTAATCCTAAAACCAAGTCTTAACCCTCAAACAGCCCTTTAAACTTGTGGGGTCCAGCATTTTGGCCCTACAAAGCTGTCCGGACCCCACAAGTATACTGTATTCCCGGTTTTTGGACCCCACGGATATAGTTAAACAAGCCCACACACACACACACACACACACACACACACACACACACACACACACACACACACACACACACACACACACACACACACACACTCTCTTTATAAAATGCTTTTCAATTCTTTTACATTTCAACTCATAATCAGTGTGCTTTGATTCTAATGTGCTAATTTGCTATGCCTTTTTCTGAAAGTTTCAATTTCTTTGCCGGTAACACAGATAAAGTTTTTCTTCTTGGAGTTTAAGCAAGATTAAAAAAAAAACTTCTGGAGAAAAAAAGAAAGAAAGCGTGGAGAAAAAGAAACAATGCTGTCGCTGCTCTGTTTCTGACACAGTTTAAGGCCTTCGTGATGAAACGGGGATTTACGTTGATACTTTTAATCCGTCAAGCTGATGTGTTGCGTTGCTGTGCCCTAGAGCAAGGCACATGCCCTGGATTAATCACATGTGATCCTCGCAGACAGTCACTGACTCTCTCTCTCTTTCCTTTTTTCCCATGCATACAGCAAGTGTGTGTGCTAGGAGAAATGCATGTAGTAGTAGATGACAAGTGCACACACACACACACACACACACACACACACAGTCAGACTTATGCACAAGCACACACTAGTTCCACCTTTGTACTTTGATTTAAAGGTTCATGGAAGATTTCTCCTCCTACATTTTCTCTGAAACACACATACACACACACACACACACACAGAGGCGCACACAGACGCACACAGACACACAATGCTTCAACCTTTGAAACCTGTACTTATAAATTCATGGGAGATTAATTCTACTTCTTTCTGTCACATACACCAGTGCTTCTTTTCAACTTCCTTCTCTCTTTCTGTGTCGCCTCTCTACGTATCTTAACACACAAGTACCCACATAGATTATATATCCAGTATACACACAAGGCTTTTTAAAATACTGATAACTCTTTGGTTTAACCAACTTTTACCAGAAGTACTTAAAAAATAAGTTAACAAATCAATGTATACATGACTTTTCACACTGATTTGCTGTCCCATTGATCCAAAAGTTGTATGTGATTGATTGTTGCTTGAAAAAAAAGGATTGCAGCTGGTCCTTGATTTTTCTGTGGTGTTGTTTGAGCTTTTTAAACTCTCAGCTTTGTGTGGTTAAGTCGCCAAAACGAGACAAAGACCTCTGCTCTACTTTTTGATGTCTTCTTCTGAAAAATGTTTTTAAAATACTGGGGCTCCAAACGGTTTGCAGCACTTTGTGCTGTTTGCGGTTTTTATAAATAAGTTTGTAAAACGCTCTGGAAGAGGCCAGTGTGGACCAATCAGTAGCATTCAGCACTGAATGGGAGAGTACTAAGTGAGTTTTTTGGCAGCAGGAACTACACTGCAAGAACAAATTTAAGGCCCTTGTTTCTCCTTTGGAAGTGTAGGTGAAGTTTCTGGGTTCCTGGAAAGGTAACGGCAGTGGAACCTGGCTATATTTGACACAGACACCCGCAAAGATAATAGACAAAAAAGTTAAAGGCAGGCACACACATAAAGACATACAGATAGGTATACAGAATAAGAGTTTGTGAATGACACCCACTCCTATTCTTGTCTATGTCTCTTCCTCTCTTTGGGACTCTCTCACCCTCTTTTTTTGTCTCCTTCCCATTCGATATCTTTCACCCTCTGTCTGACTCCCCTCTCTCATTCTTTTCATCTCTCTCAACCTCTAATTATCACCTCTTGCTCTCTCACTACAAGTCCCTGTTTCTCTCCTTTACGATCGCTTCTTTGCTCTCGTCTCTCTCTCCTCCCCTGTTTCTTACACACACACACATGCAGATTTGCAAAGAGCTCTCTGTTCCTTCCCTGTTATTTTCTCTTCTTTCCTCTCGCTCCCGCTGCCCCCGCACTGCGCTCTCCTCATTGCGCTCTCCTTAGTCTCCCTTCTATCTCGCTGTCTTTCTGCCTGCCCTCGTTTTTCATCAGTAACTAATGGTGCTGGACTCACCACTTAGGCTCAGCAGAAGTGTGTGTGTGTCACATTTGTTTCTTGATTTTTTTTTTCATAACGAATAATGCTTTTCCGGTCGCTAAGCTTTACTGGAAGGTCAGTTAAAATGCCACTTTTAAGTATTCTACACATGCCCAAAATAACAGGGTTGCAGAGAGGTTTCAGACTGCAACCATAGGGAAACCTAAGAAGGCTCCACGGGGAATCTCTTTGGAGTTAGGTGTCTTAAAGGGGCAATCCACAGATTTAACACATGAAGGTCACTTTACACCATTGTCAGCTCATTCCTTCATTACTGTTACGTACTAAAGTGCATTTGAACTATGATGCGGCCTGAATAATGCATAACATTTTGAATTCCTCTTAAGTGAAAATGTCTTTAACTGTAATTCAAGATGTATTTATTCTAAAAAAAAGAAATCTGTCAAAAAAGATCTGATTGCTGCACAAATGGGCCATTTTGGAAAGTATAAAGATGCTGTTCCTGTGACTTAAAAGTTCCAATCCTGGATCTACTGATCAACCAAGACATTCAGAAATGGTGAAGTGCAGGTAAAATGCTAGTGTCCCCCTTTAAAGTGGCCATATTATGTTCATTTTCAGGTTCATAATTGTAATTTGAGATTGTATCAGAATAGGTTTATATGGTTTAATTTTCAAAAAACACCATATTTTTGTTGTACTGCACATTGCTGCAGATCCTCTTTTCACCCTGTGTCAGGTCTCTGTTTTAGCTACAGAGTGAGACCTCTCAACTTCTGTAACATCTCTGTTGTCAGTCGCACACGCGCAGTAGCTAGGTAAGGACTACATGAGCTGGCTAGCTGTTTCTTCAACTTCGGCCTGTACAAGGCAGGATTAGCCTTCTTCTAAACGAGGGCGCACTTCCAACCTTGTGTGGACTACCTGCAGAACAGGGACATGTAAGTAGTTCTATACAATTTATTTTGTAGATTAGGGTGAATTCGTGTGTGTTGTAGCAGTGTTTTGCCATTGAGAATGAGCTAGCATGGTAACGGTTAGCCCCCTAGGCCCCTCGTCTCGGCTAGTTGCCTAGAAAGCCGTGCAGATTTTGAACAGCTCACCCGGAGACTGAAGGCAGGACACATTCAGAAACTCGTATCTCACTCAAAACAGCATGGATGGGTTTTTTTCATGTGCATGTGGAAGCAACAGAGACACAAAAGAACACCCCAAATCCCAGAAAAAGTGTTTTTTTTATAATATGGGCAATTTAACAATTGTCAACAAGCAAGGCGCTTAGCAGCTCTAGACTATGGTTGTTCTGAAAGCTCATACTGCATTCATGTGCATAAGAAAGTCTTAAAGTTGATGCTTTCTCAGTCAACAATCCTTGAATAAACTGCATTTAAAAATAACAGACTGAGCTGCTGCTTTTCACTCCTACTAATTCTTCAGAAGTCAGGAGGAAGTGAGGTATTAATGGACAGCACATCTGCTTCCAAGTGTGTGTGTGTGTGTGTGTGTGTGTGTGTGTGTGTGTGTGTGTGTGTGTGTGTGTGTGTGTGTGTGTGGCATTGATCTAAGAAAGCAGCTCCTATAAATTCAATCAGTCCTATCCATTCTCTAGCTGTTGACTTTTAGCTGCCCAGCTCCCAGCTTGAAAACCACGGCTACTTTTATGGAGATCGGCCATTCATTTTCCTCTATCTTTCTCTCTCTCTGTATTCCTCTCCATCCTTCTTTTTCAACTCGCACATTGACTTTTCATTTTCTGTCTGCCTCTGTGTCTGTGATTTGTTATTTCTCTTTCAGTTTTTCCCTCCGTCTGAAGGTGCTGTTATTGGAAAACACCACAATGTGGTGGCTTGCAATTCCCAAACTACAACAATGTTTCTCCCTCTCCTTCAAAACTCAATGACAATGATAGGGACTCTGTAAGGAAGTGTACAAAACGCAACTGCATTTGTATGAATAGTTATTGAAGGATTTAAAACACAGACAGATGGCTAGTATTGCGTGCTGTGGAAGAAAATACATATTTTGCAATTATAAGGAAAACATACAAAAAGCTTGGGAAGGAACAGTGCCATATATGGGGCATTGGTGGCCTAAGGGTTAAGGAAGAGATCTTGGGACCCAGACCGGCAGGATAAACTCTAGGTGGGGAAAGTGAAAAAGCAGCGCTTGCCACCTCATTACCACCACTGAGGCCCTTAACCCCAACCGCTCCAGTGGAGTTGCTCAGTGGCCAGCAGATCAGACTGTGGTTGTACTGGGCAGCTTCCAGGTATGAATGTGTAACTGGGTAACTGAACCACCAACTACGGCTGACCTGACGGAGCACCATGCAGAGCACCATGCAGAGCACCATGCAGAGCACCATGCGGAGCACCGCAGCCGGTGTCGCAGAGCTCTGTAGCAGCTAAACATATGATATCATACGTTTTAGTGTGCATAACTTTTCATACGATAACATATGAACCCGTTCATGAGAATGCTTTGATATATATACAGTATACTGTATATATATTTATTTATTTATATTTAGTTTTTGGGCAGTTTGCGCTTTGTGTAAGGGCATTGCAATATACTGTGGATGCTGAGAGATGGGTTATGGTAGATAACAGGAAATAAAAAATTGCATTTATACATAGCCTCATAAACTGGCTCAGAGAATGTAACAAAAAGGGAGTCCAAGACTTCTAAGATTGAATCAGGACAAGGCACTGGCCGCTGGTTTCCACTGCTTTTAGGCTGATCAAACAGCTTCCAAAGGAGGATATAAAGTCCTTGCAGGACCAAAGGGAAAGCTCTGCCTCCCTTGTGGCAGACCTTATGCTTAAGTCTAGGTATCTGAAGGCTGGAGGATGAATATATCAAACTCTTGAATGTTTGGAGGCTGAGGGATATACCGTGGGAGAAGCTGATCTGGCTGTTTGTATTTAAATGCCATTTGTGCTAACCCTGGAAGCATTAAGGAGTTTTGCTATTCACAGCGGCTGCTTTTGCCATCTGTTATATATACTGTGTGTGTGTGTGTGTGTGTGTGTGTGTGTGTGTGTGTGTGTGTGTGTGTGTGTGTGTGTGTGTGTCTTTGCCTTCATTCTGTGAGATGTCTCAACAAAGAAAATCCAAAGTCCAAACCTCGTCTCTGTCACTCTCTCCTCTCTCTCTGTCTCTCACTGTCTCCTCCATGAAATGACCTGTCTGGCCACCACTTTAATCGCCAGTAAGTGTTCTAATGCCAGAGGTGTCAACACACACAAAGTGTCCTAGTATTTACTTGCCAGTTGACTCCAAAAACACTGTGTGGGAGTGTGCGTGCGTGTGTATTTGTGTGTACAGAGACCTTTCTGAAAGCCAAACTCTGCTCTATACAGGACAAACGATGTTGGCAGTAGCTGTCATTTGAGATGCCTTAATGCAAACACAAACATGCACAAAAGATGGGGCATTCCGAGTTTTTCACATCACCCCTTTCTCTTGAATTCTTTGTGTATTTGTGTTATATATTGTGTGTATTTGTGTCTTTTGCCCCCACTCCTTTCTCTCTTTTATTCCTTTCTCTTTCCAATTTATTCTCCTTCCCATCATTCTCTTTCTCCCTGACCCTGATAGTTTGATTGACAGGGTCACTGGTGTGAGCAGGGGAATTGAACCCGCAGGCTCTTTTCACACTGAGGCCAGACCATTTACCATCTGACATAGGGGGCTCCCGGCATGGTTGGAGCTCTCAAAGATACACACAAACATGCACATGACCAGAAGCATGTACTGCATGCTTGCACATGTGTACACACACACCCACACACACACACACACACACACACACACACACACACACACACACACACACACACACATGTTCAATATAAACCCTCAACTGCCCACACACATACCTATAAGTGAGTGCGGAAAGTCTCTCAGGTCTTCTATAGCTGCATTTGTTGTATAGTGACAGACTGAAAATGAGCCCAGTGTCCTTGATGGGAAGCAGGGTAGACTAGCGCTCCGTCTTTCTCTTTCTTTCTATCCATCTATCTTCCTGGCTCTCCCAACTCCTATTCAACCTTTCTCTCCCTCTTTTGCTCTTCTTTTTCCATCTTTCTCCCTGAATCCTACCTTCCTACACACGTGTGCACGCACACACACACACACACACACACACGCACACGCACACACACATACGCACACGCACGCACACACACACACACACACACACACACACACACACACACACACACACACACACACCATTACCCCACCTCCCTTCGAGCTGTCAGGGAGAGGAAGCGGAGACGCAAAGAGCTTGGCCTTCTGGGAGTTGGTGTTTTATTTTTTTTAAAGGCCTGAGTGGACCCTTGGTCTGCATGGCTGACAGGCTGAATTTGATTCTTGGCCTGATTCAGTCACTTTGTCGGCTCCGCCCAGCCCAGCCCAGCCCAGCCCAGCACATCATGGCACGGCTCAGATGCCCCTGTGTATATTATTAGTGGCTAAATATATGCAAGGTACAATCCCAAATGTGGTGGTTCATTGGAGGGAGGGGGAGTTGTGTGTAAGTGTGAAGGGGAGGGCATCAGACTGAAGAATGGTACAACAGTATTTCATACCATTTAAGGATTATGTGGAGGACACAAAACTAAAAAGTAGCTCTAGTAACAATACTAATACTTTGTAGAAACAGAAAGTATGCGAGTTGAGATAGGCAGATAGACGGATACTGTACATTTTCTATCAAGTTCCAGAAAATTATATAATAAAAAAATTGTTGTAAATGTTATTTATTTCATTTGATCATAAATATGCCGTGAGAGTGAGCCAGCATGCACAATACCAGGACCCTGGAGCAGCTAAATGGAATTCGGCCATCATTCATTTTATTATTAACACCTGTGCGTGGGACACAATGTCCAAACCTTGACCTTCAGTAAATATTTAATAATCTTATTTTATTTTTAAGTACAAACACAGATAAAAGTAATATTTTACTAGTAACTTTGTTCACGCTTTCTACTAGATGAGATAGATTTCTTTTTAGCACATTAATTCTTGTTTTTTAAATATACCATGTGTTGCCCTGTAAACCCAGCTTTATGAGGCATTTAGGAGCTCTTATGGGGCTCCAGTTTCCCTTGAGCATCTCTTAATTCACTATTTTAGACTCTCCTTTTACCCTTTCTCTCCACTCTATCCTTGCATCTCCTTAGCATATTTTAATAGTAGAGTCTGATAGCAGAGGGCTTGCCTTTTATGTCTGCTCTTCTCTTGCCCTCTCTTTGTCTTCTCACTTTTCTCCTCTAACCAGTGTTTTTCACTCTATTTGTTGTGATAAATGACTGTTAGATGTGATTTCCCGGGGATCATATCTCTCTCAGGGCCACACACCATAATTAGACGGAACGATTAATAATTCATTCTTTCGCTTTTTTCTCTTTTGGAATCTCTGTCAGAGGGTGTATGTGTTGGGGGATGGGGGGGAGGGCATGAGTCATTGAGTCATTTGCCATTATGAAGCCAAAACAACAAAAAAGTTTTGATAAAAACAATGAATATGAGTTTATTGTAGAGTTTATGTGACACAAAGAAGACACATTTAAAGTGATGAAAACACAATGGAGTTCCCTCAAAGACACATACACACATGCGTTTGTGTGTGAGTGTGTGTCTGTTCATCATCCCACCAGTTAGTTGATTTAACTTTCCACACCAAAGAAATATTACAAACACTGCATGAGCTTTTGCCCTCAGGATATTGTTTTGGAGCACCCTTTAGGAGGACTAAGAGAATCAACATCTCCTTCATTCCAAGTGCTATTGATGCTTACTGTAATAGCAAACAGCACTCTGGCTGCATTCCTTGCACTTTTCTTGCCCACTTGCACATACGCACTTCGTATGATTTTCTATTTCCCTGCTCTAATTCTGTGATTTATTTTGTTGATGTGGTGTCGATGTTGTCTTTCTGCATTCTGTTTTTATGTGAACCCTGGCAACAAAACAAATTCACCGTAGTGGGATAATAAAGATAACCTTGAAGCATGATATACACATGTTCAACTACATGTAGAGCATCATCCAGATTGGTATACTGTAGATTTCTTTTCCAGAGTGCAGGGAATATAATATGTAAACATAAATGGTCATTAAACAGTGGGAAGGCCACTGGAGGGAGGTTTTTACTGTAGTCATGACCATGTTTCATTTGGTATCATTACAAACTTAATAAAAAAAACTTTATGCAAGCTATTTTGCATATGCCAAGGGTAATGTTCACTGTGGGAGTTGAGCCCTATTCAAGCAAAAAGCCACAAGACGCAGATTACTTAAAACCCTTTTGGCTCTTATTCCTCATTGTAAATCACAATGTGGAGTGGATTATTGCTTTTTGTAAAACACACTACTGTGCTCAAATCTTTACATTTCTATTTTGTTTCCTAGCAGGAAACCCCCACTTACAGTTTTAGTTTTAACCGACAGTAATTAAATGTCACCATAATGATGGTAATTGCCATGCTTTAGTTTAACATCTCTCACACACACAAATCAAACAAAACGGCAAAACCCAGATGCTGCTCCAAGGATCTTTTTGAGCTGAGCATGACCTTTGACCTCCCAAAATGGGGTAAATCAAAGGTATCAAATCAAAACAAGATACACTCGAGCAGAAATACGGTAATAATAGTCTGGAGGTGCAATGGTCTGGATCCTTGCTCACCTTGCTACAAATAGCCTAGCATTGTTTTCTTCCTTCAAGAGAAATGGCCATTGCTCAAATAAATTACATAAAGAAATCTCATTTTGGTCCCGGCAAGGCCAAGTAGCCCATATCTCACACTGTGTGTCTTCACCTCCCCGGACAAATATCAAAAAAGCACAGAAATATTAGAGAAGATGGAGAAAAGCAGAGATGGATGTGATACCTAGTGCTGCATTAAATCAATATCTGTGTGTGAGCAAGACAGAGCAAGACAGTTTATCAGGTTGGGATGGAGTTTGGGGTGACGGCGTCAAAGGCTACATTTGTGACTGCACTTTTTATTTTAAAATGTGTGTGTTCGTGGTGTTGTTGTTGGTAGCTGTCACTCTGCTTTTGCACCAGATGTTTCACATAGCCCCCCACCTATCGATACTAATGGACTGTGTGTAACAGCACAGATCCATTTGTTCGACACGACTGAAGCGTGGTGTCGCGACGTCATACATCCATGGTTGATGCTCCACGCCCTTGACCGGCAGCTGATTGGACGAACGCCTGACATGGGTTTGGCTTCTCGAGAATTTCAACAGAGTGTCATGGCGGCTCGTTGAGAATACGATCCAGTATTTTACGAAAATAGTTCACCGAATTGGTCTCTGAAAACATTTTAAGCGAGAAATAGGCCATACAGTTGCTTGTCTTTATTTCAGATCGACAAAGGTCAGTTTAAAAGATTTTCGTCTACTTCTACTGGATAGTCGCATCACGTTCAACGGATTCACTTGCATAAAGATGGGCATCGGACAGCTTTTGGACATGCAGCATTTTTTCAAATGCAGCGCCGCCTTCCCGGAATGCTTTGCGTGCACGTTGAAGTCGCTTGACATCACCCATAGGAATAGAGTGGAGCGCGGCACGACAGAAGCGTCGCACGGTCAAATGGATCTGTACCATAAGAGAGACAGAGATTGGCATAGGGGGATTTAAAGGGCAACTATTATATAGCATTTTCAGGATTATACTTGCTTTTTGTGTTTGTACTAGAACAAAAAAAAAACTTTATTTTACTCATACTGCCCATGGCTGCTGCACCTGTATTCACCCTCTGTATGAGACGCTCTGTAGGAGCGCCTGTCTCTTTAAACCCTCCTCCCGAAAAAGCCCAGTCTGCTCTGATTCTACTGATACTCACATATCACATTTCCCTTTTTTATTTTTGTTTCGCCTGCAGTGACATTTCAGGTTTTTTATTGCACTTTTCCCACATTTTGTTTGTCTTTACAACTGAATGTGCAAGTAAACTTAACCTATAACTCACCAGTGCCTTACCTTTTAGTATTCAGTTTAGTGAGAACCCTGGAAATACTTTTAAAGATGCTAAGCAAGAATCTGTCAAATGATCAGAGTTGAATTTGCTTGCTTTTAGGAAAGAGGATTATGTGAGGTAACTGAGTGGGAGGAGATGTGTCGGACTTAATGAGATCTTCAGAGATACGTGGAAATGAACGCCGGGAATTCACTTTTTAACGACGCATCATCTGTATCTCATCAAGATGATAATTTATATCTTGTTATTTTGCAGCAATTAGACAAACCAGAGCAGTCCTAGTGGAGTCTGGTGCCGAGAACCTTGCTGAGATGTGAATTCTCTCTCTGCTTATCGTTCTTTCATTCACTCGTATGTCTCTCATTCTCTCTGTCTGTTTCTGTATCTCTCTTTCTTCCTCTCTCCGTCTTATCTCCTCCCTTCTGTCTTATCGTCTTCTCGTTTGTCTCCTGATATCTCTGTTTTACTCTCCTCTCGTCTTCTCTCTCAAATTTACCAACTCTCTTTTGGTTTTGTCTTTCTCTCAGAGGCTTTCATGTGTTTTGGATGTTTAAAACGAGACAAGGAGCGAAGTAGTACAGGGTACAAACAGTAAATTATTTATCATTGGCATCAGACAATCCCAAAAAACAGCCACAATGCGTTTTAAATTGAGATATGGACTTATTTACAGTAGTTTCAAATTAAAAGGTGAGTAAAGTATGAATTTTATTGGCAATTTAAAAGCACCGCAACCATAGTATTAATACCCAACTATGTTTTCGGAGAAGCAGTAATTACCCAAAACCCAATGATTTATAATTACTTAAAAAGGTAGGTAAACCAAATAAAGGCCAGTGAAATTAGTCTATGTGGCTTTAACCTAACATTTTTAAGAAATTAAATATAATGGTTGCTCTCTGTCTCCAACTGATATGGCCATAATACATTATTGTATATCCAGTTTGTTAAAACATTCACATTTACATGTGAGCACTGTGTCTGACAGACACGAAATGTCAACGTAAGAGTTATATACGAACCAAATATGGGCAAATGGTCAAAACACATTTACATTTATAGTTATAAATGATCTAAGTCTGTGTCATGCCTTTGGTATTGAATGGTAGAAGGGAAAAGTTAAGTTCAACAGCTTTCTGTTCAAAGTAAGGCCCCAAACCTAAAGCCTCTCTTGATGAGTTGGGTTTGTTGTCAACATCTAATCCAAGACTTTGAGTGAGCCAAAGTCCAAATCAAGATGCAAGTTATTACAAATGAATCCCAGCACCAACTTGAATCTTTTCAGGCTTAGCAAAATGTCCTCCTCTCCTGTCTTCCTTAACTTTTTCTTCTGTGTGCCCCCCAAAAACAAAGCATTAAATCTACAAAAGGAAATACTCTGAAAAACAAAAAAAGACTAAACATGACGCTGGGGAGACCACCTAAGTATGCGTACACATACACGCACAAGTGCAGACCCACACTTGTGTCCCTTTGCTGAGCTCCTCTTAAAAGCATTTGCATGTTTCATATTGTTGTAGATCCGGGGGTCTGTGTTAGTCCCCTCGTGTGTATGTGATAGAAGGAGAGTGTGTGTCACCGCTGTCAAATGAGGAAAGAAGGAGTATGTGAGTATTTTTTGTTTTAAAGGGTGAATCATAAAAGAGGATAATGTGTGTGCAGCACGTGTGTGCGTTTCTGTCTGTGTAGAGAGGAGACTATTTGGTTGTTGAGGTAGGGGGTCGGTATGAACAAGAAAAAACAAACAAGAATAAGAGATGGCGAAGGTCTGTTCGTGTGTGTGTGTGTGTGTGTGTGTGTGTTTATAGGCGCTCGATAGGGGGTCTATGCATGTCAGGGAAGGACCTATATGCAATCACACAACAACTAAAAAAGAAAAGACCAAAAAGCCCATTACTTACCACACGAGATGGAATGAGTGAAAGATTGTGTGCATGTGTAGCCCCATGTAGCCTGCTTAGTGGTCACAGGGTGGTGAGATGAATATTGGACCAGTGTCTAGGCTCGTAGGGACGGATTGAGGATGAGTAAAGGACAAAAATCAGCGACTGGAAATTACTACCTTTGAATAACCAAAAGAGTTCAGTTTCAAAGCCCCTCCAGAAGACTTAAGTTATTTGCATGTACTGTGGATGCGAACTGAGTTACCACCGGAGTACATTGAGTCTCAAATACCACTTGAGCATTTCAAACTTAAAAAAAAACTATCCCTTTTAAAGTAAATTTAGAATACATAAAAAAGAAATTGTGATCAATTTGCGATTAATCACGAGTTAACTATGGACAATCAGGCGATTAATCATAATTAAATATTTTAATCGATTGACTTAGACCACTTCCACTTTTCCACAATTTTAAATGCCCTTAATTCCTTTTAAAGGATGTGTTTCTTGAGTGTGACAAAGTTCAGTTCCTCCTTTCATATGTTTCCTCAGTTGTTAGTGTAATACAGTGTTAGGTCATGTTTCAGGTTTGTACAGTAATCAATTTTAGTTCCGGGTGCACCCGATAATAATAAAAGCAAATGGAATGTGGAGCTTATGACGCAGCCCCAGCACACTAGTGCCATCAAAATGAGGGAGTGAAGGAAGAAATGGTTTCCTCCTCGGGGATGAGGGATGATGGGGTTCAGCGGTGGCTCGCCGTTTCCTTCGTCAAGGAGAGGATCCAGAATCCATGGTGCGAAGCACTTCAGGGGATGTCAAAAACCTAGCCTGTATAACAGCATGGCAGAGACGGAGGTGAGTGAGCGAGCGTGAGGGGTGTTGTAACTATCAAGGCCACTGTGTCAGTGTGTCTCTCTTTAGCTGCTCAGTAATATTGATTTGATTTTACATTCTCTTTACTCAGCATGTGTTGGTGTTTCAAATGTACATGTTTTAATGAGTAGTGCAGGACAGGAGTGTGCTGTATGCATATATGTTTACACAGAATACAATTCAAACCAGGGCTTGATGTAAAGCAATCAGTGTGTCTTAGCCTGCATGTGCATACAGAAGAAAATGTATGTTGGGGTAAGTGTGTGTGTGTGTGTGTGTGTGTGTGTGTGTGTGTGTGTGTGTGTGTGTGTGTGTGTGTGTGTGTGTGTGTGTTTGTGAGTCTGTGCATGTCTTCTTTGTTTCTGCAAACTCATTCCCTCAGAGTCCCCTCTGTCCTCTCAGTGACAACCTGACTGTATTCTCGACAGCTCGGACACACAATCACACACACTCTCTTTTACACACAAATAGACTTTTGTCTTCTGTGTGCATTACAGTCAGTAGCTATGTTTCCATCCACACGTTTTTATGGCAATCAAGTGATATCAAATAAAAAAATGTCTTATGGAAACAGTAATAGTCGATTGAATTTCATGGATATCGACTCAAAGTTTATACGTTCGGTCTCATCAGATTTTCTCTTCTCGATATACGGCTTATGCGATAAACGCTGATGGAAACGTTATTTGCCGAATAAATAATGAATTGCGATTAAGTTTTAGGTCATTTTATGGTTAAAGAGACACATCTGTAAGGGTCAGAAGTGGTGAAGACCGCACGCCCAACTGTCCCTTATTATTGTATGCAATGATTGTCTACTACAGCCTGTAGTAATATGATTGATAGCCAGCCCTTTCTATTGACAAAATCCGTGCAGCCTTCAGCAGGGGGTCTAATCAGGACGTGAGTCCCGCCTATTGCGCCATACACCTGTGGCACAAGGTGCGCCCTGTAGTGACGCAGTGAGATCTCATGCGCCTTATCCACTCTAGGTAGGTATATACCTTCGCATCATCCTCGTTCGTATGGCATTGCACATGGCGTAAACACACGGTGGTCTTGCTGACATAAACATTACCGCCTACCACTCTGTACTCTGTGCATGTAGCCAGTTTGTAGAGCGAAATGGTGATACGCTTCTCGGTTGAAACCAGAGGGCCATGGCTTATCTGGGTCAAGGGACGGGCCAGTAAAAGTTAAAAAAAAAAATCCGAAAATGCTCCAACCAAAGGGTTTCTGTGAAGTGTCTCTAAACCACAATCTTTCAGAACTGTTTGGCGTGCTCTCGTACCCACACCACAGGCCGCCTCCGTTGTCATCGGCCATTTACGTGTATTTGCGTCATCATTTGTTGATGATGCAATTTGTTGATACCGTCGTTGTTGATATGTCGCTGTCAGCTGGCACATAAGCACTATTACAACTTCTGCAATTATTACTCATATGTAGGTAGACGGCACAATCTATTTTGTCTAGCAAAACTTTGTTCGCAAATGTTTTTTGCTTGAATGTTGTGCGATTCAGTGCGAAAATGAATGGAAACACCATAAAATGTCTCAAAATCAATTCGATATACCAATTTCACCGCAAAGCACCGCAAGAATGTGACGTCATTACGCACAGGTTTTTATTCACTTTAAAGCCGTTGGATGGAAAAAAAGTTTTTTTACCGGACTTCAGATAATTCCATTGACAAGTGGATAGAAACTTAGCAAAAAAGTTAATTCATGTCAGTTTGGCTCAAATATTGCCAATATGGCTGAAGGGAAGCCTGGAACAACATGTTGCTATTATCTTTAAAATTTCATTAAATTAAAGTAAAGTAAATTAAATTAAATTTGTTAGCTGTTGCACTAAGCGTGTGTGTGTGTGTGTGTGTGTGTGTGCTGCAGCCAAATTGGTCTCTGTTCATGCAAGCTGTAACTATCTGTGTGTTATCAAAGAAAGATACAGTGTGAGTGTGTCCTGTTTTGTGTTGGTTTATTTCAGTCTTTTATCTCAAAGCTTGTCAACATGATGCATTTTTCAATTTCTTCTATTTCCAAATTAGTGTGTGTATTTTAGTTACTCATGACACAGCTGGAATTGAAACATCAGCAGGGTTGGACTTACATTTAGACAGTGTCTATCTATTAGAAAATACATTGTCATATATCGAATATGTTAGCATATGCGTTGATGTGCGTAAGAGAGCTGAATGTTGTGTGTGTGAAAGCATCTGCATGCTTGTGATTTCAGTTTTGTCTGGAGTTGGACATAATCAACAGTTATTCTAAGTTCATACACTTTTTAATCATAAAAGCTGGATAAAATGAAAATGAAATGGCAAATGTTTAAATAGTATTTGAATAAATCTTTTATCAACACATTTATGTAATGAAATTAATTGGACGCAATAAATTCATTTTTATCACGTTTGAAAGAAATTGTATAAATACAAGAATCCATAGAAATAAAATGGATAGAAAGACCATTGAACTGAAAATGGCAATTGTTGTTAGTTGTCATGGTGACAACACACGTTAGTGGGACCATAAAGTGTGTCGCAGCTCGCTGGGAGGAGAGCGGCCTGACGCACCTCTCATATTTATCAAAAGAAAGCAAAATCAAAAGAAATATCACAAACCATTTTAAAAAGTAGATGGACAGAACAAAGTGAAATAACACGACTGAAAACACAGCAGTCTACTGATCCTCCCTAGCTGAGGTTACCTGGCATTGAGAACACACAACTGTTCTTTCATTATGCTGCATCAACAAGATCAGTCATTAAGTATTTAGTATTTTACATTCTTATAATGTAGCTTGTCCTACCAGAGAGTTTAAAATAGCACCGACTCCTTCTCGCTCTCTCGCTATCATCTTTTCTTCCCATTTCTCTTGACATTATAGGGTCTGGTAACCGATGGCAACCAAGATTTGACAGCTAGTCAGTGAAGGCTAAACTAGGTTAAAAAGACTCAGCGGGTGTGTCTTGAATGGATGGTTGCATGTCTGCAACTAAGTTTGCATTGAGGTGTTGCAATTAAGTGTGAGAGGCAGATTCACCTAGACTGCCATGTTGGGGCGAAATTAGTCTCACTTTGCCAGACCCTCCTCCAAAGCGCGCTGAAGGAGAGTCTCCACACAGCATTTGGGGATGGGAGGATAACATGCTCTGGTTTAATGGCATTTCTTTAAACCAATCATAATTGTCATCGGCGGTGCTAAACAGAGCCACTGCAAAATAGTCTTATGAGAGAAAACTCAGATTGGACAGATAGTCTAGCTAGTTGTCTCAATTTACCATGCAGAGATCTGAGGAGCAGTTAACAATAGTCCTCATAAATCCACCGAATTTAAAATTCCAATACAAAGAAAGTGGAAGGAAACGAAAAATACATGCATCCGGCGGAATTTCCTGCAGCGCCGGAGCAATCCCGGAAGTGGAACGTGAAGGATATAGACTAGGGCGAAATACACACACAAAAATGCACACAATGATATGCGCTCTCTCTCTCTCTCTCTCTCTCTCTCTCTCTCTCTCTCACACACACACACACTCTCACACTCACCCACTCACACACACACACACACACACACACACACACACACACACACACACACACACACACACACACACACACACACACACACACACACACACACACTCAGAGTTCAGGGTTGTCTTAAGCCAAACTGACAGGGGTTGTCTGCGGCGGTGCGTTGCATCTCTGCATCCAGCTGTCACACACACGCTCTCTCTCTCACACACAGTAAAGGTGAAGGTGTGGTGATGGCTGTGACAGTGTTGTCGGCCTGTGGTTCCGCCTGGCGTCGCCTGGCGTCGCCTTGCCTTTACTTCTGTCTTCCTCTGTTGCAGTTAACACATCTCTGACAGCAGTGTTTATGGATGTATGTTATATGTTGTATGTGTGTGTGTGTGTGCGTGCGTGCGTGTGTGTCTTTGGTGGGGGGAGGGGGGTTTATTACCTTTCGTTTCCATGTGGTGCTTTTTTATCTCTTTGTCTCTCTGTCTGCCTATCCTTTACGTCTATGTTGTGGTTGTTGTCTCATATCAGATATTTCTCTACAAAACCCCCTGTGTCCCTCACTCTGTGTAACACACACACAGACACACACACCTGCTGTCAACCTGGCTGTTCGGGTGCTGAGGGGAAATGCTGCAAGGGACAACTTCCTCTTAGCAAAAAGAGAAGAAAAAAAATGTCTTTGCCTTTTTTCTTGTCCTTCTCCCTTTTCTGCCTTGTATTCTCCCAGGGGGTGTTTCCTCTCGTCTTGCCAGTGGTGCATGTCTGTTGGTGTGTGTTTGTTCTCTATTGTCCTTTGAATTTCCCCCCAGACCACCACTTTCCTACAGTACACTTTGATAAGACAAACTGTCCTCTCTGCACTTGCTACATGGTGTGTGTGTGTGTGTGTGTGTGTGTGTGTGTGTGTGTGTGTGTGTGTGTGTGTGTGCGTGTGTGTGTGTGTGTGTGTGTGTGTGTGTTTGTGTGTGTGTGTGTGTGTGGATCGAATGTGCAACTTTGAGGGTGACTTAGGTAGAGGAAGAGATTTTCCTTTAGCTACCACCTGCTTCTCCTCAGGAGGAAAAACCAGCGAGGGGTCAGCAATGGGGCGTGAATAACAGAGGAGCCACACTAAGCTGATCTCCTCTAAAAACAATAAAAGTGTTAGGAAAAAAGTGGAATCCTCAATAAATACCATACTATCATAATAACCAGAGTATGTGCGTACATTACAGTCATGTTATTTTTCGCATTTAATGAAGATATTTTGCTAAAGCTCTGTGTCATAGCAGTGTGTTAAGAAGGACCATGTTGGATTCCCTCCGTGGTGCCAGTGCACATAGCTCTGAGCAGCAGAGGTCAGTAGACCCCACTCCGTTTCTAAACACACTGCCCACACAAAGGTGACACAGAGCTGGTTTAGAATCGGCAAAGTATACCTTTAACTGTCTCTTAGTTAGTGCTGTATTTTAAAGATGTCACTGTGTGGTGATGGTGGTGTTAAAGGAAGTCAGGGGATCACCAAAGTTACTAGGAGTCATCCTCTGTAGACAATTAGGGTCCGTCCAAAACTTTAATGGCAATCCATCCAATATTTGTTGAGATATTTTAGTCTGTATCAAAGTGGCGGCAGTAAAATCCAGATAAACTGATGGACAAATGGAAAGGCGGACATGCAGGTGAAGAGACAGTAAAACAAAAAGGTGACTAAGAATGAGGCTAGAACAGAATTAGTGAGGCTGCAAATTGTATCTCTGTTGACCCAGCATAGAAACTAAATTGTTTAATTGAGGCTAAATAGATAAACAGAGAAAAAAATTGTCAATTATCTATTTTAATCAGCTCTGAGACTCCAGAAAGGCCAAACCAGTTACACACACGCGTAAGAAGTGTATCCAGGCTGCACGTCTCTCAAAACACTCTCTGCTGCCAGAAGTGTATCTTTTTATCTGGGTTTATAGGCTAAGCCAGGCCAGCCTCTAAAAGCAGAGAAACATTCACTATCATAGAGATCTGTATCTGTCTGTCTTGCTGTGTACCAAACTATCTATATCAATTATCTACAGCAGCAACACAGGTGAGTCAGGAATAAAAGTCCACCTTCAGATGTTCTTACTCTAAGGGTTCAGAGAGTTGTTTTGTGATGGATTGTTGTAATTTATGTGTTGTGGTGTAACCACTTTTCTTCACCCTGTCATGCATTTTTATCTCAGACAGGATTTTCTAAACATAGCACGAATGCCTTTCTACAACCCCCCAAAACAGGGTTTCAGACTGTTGTGTTTAAATTTTAGGTAAGCACGTTGGCATTAATGTATAGCTTGCCATCAAACTAGATTAAGAACTTTAATGTCTACTGAAACACTGCTGTGGAGGCATCACGTTTCCTTTGTGTTCGCCATAGTGTGACTGACATGCACAGTAATCAGTTTGTTGTGCTAAACTTAGCACATGTTGCTAACAATTTTCCGGGCAGAACTCATGCTTGTGAAATTTGGTTCCATCTACATGCTGTGTATTCTGCGTGTACAAATACACAAACCTTTACAGCCCTATTCCGATGTCTCTTGAATATTGGGCACAAAAATTTGACTTTCTAGGAAGAAGAATTTGGGCTTTTGGTCTCTGATTCCCTCCGAAACTAGACAACATCCTAGTTTTCGTCAGGAGATTTTGTTGGCCATCACCATAATGGCAACGCCTGACTACGTCTGCTCCAAAAAATGGGCAAAATGGTGGAGCATGGGTGGAATGAAGCCTGGTTGCTGAGCTAGCCACCTGTGACGGCACCCATCTGTCACTCAAAGCGGCACACTCTTAATTATGCTGGGAAATTAGCTATAAAGACCAAACCCATTTTTTGTACCAGGCTGTAAACCTGTTTAATTCTGCTGTTAAGTTGGGCATTTTAACATAGGGTTCTATAGGGATTGACTCACTATTGGATCCAGCCTCAAGTGGCCACTCGATGAATTGTAGTTTTTGGC